>NC_057403.1:32974939-33122296 GCF_019320065.1 Cervus canadensis | reverse complement strand
CTGTACTTTTTAAATGTTTATGGAGTGGGCCTTCATTTACTCTAGCTGCACAGTTTGTTCTAACTGGAGTAGAACTTTGTGGACTAACAAAGAAAGGAGCCCTAGATGTAGGAAATAAATAAGCAATGCTGCTGAACAAGTTGTAGAGCATGATCTCAGCTGTGTTTTGAAAATATATACAATTCTGTATCTATGTATCCATCATCTAATCTATCTTCTGTCTATCACCTATTTATCATCTGTAGATCTATTGATCTACTATCATCTATCTATCTTGATGAATGGATAGAAATGGCCAGATCATTACCACTGCCTGGTCCTTGCAAGACTCTCACTTTTTACTCTATACATTTCTGTACTATTAACATTTTAATAGGTCATTTTGTCACACAAAAAAAGATTTAATAAAAATTATCAACTGTAATCCTGACTACCTCTCTGACAATCCTTTCAAACATCTCACAGATTACCTGGAAAGAGTTAACACAGACAATTCCAGAAGGCTGAAGTGTTCAAATTCCTGATTTGGTGTTGGAGGTGGGAGGCAGGGTTAGAGAGAAAAAGCACCAAAAAGTGAGGAGGGGAGAAAAGAAGAGGGCTGGTTGCTGCGTTCTTACCTGAACCAATAGCATGAGAGTCTCAGGCTCAACGCCCATTTGTGGGACTATTTCAGGCATCAGAGGTTGCATCTGAATTCACCGTCCCTGCCACTTGTCAAAGAACTTAGGCAACTTCCTGGTTTGGCTGCTTGGAGGCTGCTTCTCCTTTACTGGGAAGGTAAAATCTCAAGCCTCAGCTAACCTTGTGATTTGGGATGCATGTTTCTTTCTTTGTGGTGTATTGATTTCTTTTTCCACAGGGCAGTAAGCTGCTTATAGAATAGGGCTTTATTTTTACTAATGATAATGTTAACAGTAAATTTCTAACAATATGGAATAGTTCTTCCTGATTATTCTTTGCATAGGACAAGACTGTTGAAGTGTAAGGAGACTCTTTCTTGCATGGAATGGAAGGGATACCTATGCTTTCCTTATTTAACATTAGTTTTCATGTCATTCTTCCTTGGTTTTGCTGAGAGCATGGTTAAATTTTCATGGTGATGATGTAGCACATAGTGAATCTCACAGTAGATAAGCATTCAGTGGAACACTCTGCTAATATTGTAGAATGGTTATTTTGCTTATTTTCCATCTGAGTGAAAAGTCTTAAAATTGCCCTCATTCATTCAAAGCTGCTTTACATGTGAAAGGAGTTTGAAAAGAGATGTCCGGCCAAGTCACCCCAGTGTTTAGGTCCAACTGTAGCTGCCCCACTGGACTATATCTGTTCTTAGAGTCACAGTGACCCCTTCTTTTCCCCATAGTCTTTGCTAGTCATGGACCCATATGTGATTCAGATGCAGGACCATGGCAGCCTCCCCTCAGTTCTGGATGTGCATGTCAACATCACTGGGAGAAGCTCCGTGCTGGGAAAAGTGAAAAGCAGGAAGGCCAGATGGTCCGTGAGGCCTTCGGACATGTCCAACAAAACTTTCAATCCCATCCGGGCCATTGTGGACAACATGAAGGTGAAGCCAAATCCAAACAAGACCATGATTGCTTTATCGATTGGTGAGTTGAGTACACTTAACCAAGAGCCAGGCATTGTTCCTCTCACCCCTATCCTCATGGGTTGGGCAGAGAGGATGGAAGTGGAGGGTGGGTTTGGGTACTGGGCGTGGAAGAATAACCTCTTGGTGGTTCTTGAAAAGGGGACCCTACTGTATTTGGAAACCTGCCGACAGATCCTGAAGTTACCCAAGCAATGAAAGATGCCCTTGACTCAGGGAAGTTTAATGGCTATGTCCCCTCCATTGGTAAGTTCCCTCTGAGACGCTAATCTGGCAGTTCCCAAATCTTCTGTGCTCTTCTGACAGTAATAAATTTCTAGAAGTTCTCTTTGCTTTCCCGATGCATAATTCCTAAGGAGAGGCTAAGATAATATGGCTGTTGAATTTGGGGAAAGGAGTCTCAGAATGTTTAACCTCAAGCCACCAAGGTCCAACTTCTTTGCTGGCTTCCTCTGGCACTGTGGCACCTCCCTGCTCTGGGTTCCCATTATGCACTCTGCTCAAATAACGCTCCTATCCTATCATTGCTCATTCCCCATGGAGGCCTTGAGTTTGGCTGCAGGGGCCTCTTGACAGAGCTGTCTAGCTCCTAAATCAATTTACTTACTGCCCTAGGCAAATACTTCTTGATGTTATTTCTCCTCCTCTGCACATTCAAGATTTATTTTAATTATGGTTCTGGTCACACTCTCAATGTGCTTGTTTCAAGGCAGAAACAAACAAAAACAACAGCAAAGAATGAGTTGTTCTATTAGAGGACAGAAGGTTGTTTAAGACAGGAATAAATTTATTTAGGTGTAACTCTCTCCATGTATTGAACATTCCTACCCTAAGCGTTTTGGTAAAATAAGTGACTCCTTTGTTTCGGTGTCACACACTCCCCCACTGTGTGTATGTGCAAAATAAAAATCAGCTTCATGCTAAAATAGAATTTAAAAACACTTTAAAGAGATATGAGGGACATGATTTTTAGGTTGATTATTTACATTTTATACAGCTTCATAAATAAAAATCAAAACAAAATAAGACTAAAATTTAGTTATAAAAAGAGTTTATACATAATGAAAGGGAATATGAAAAAGAATATATATAACTGAATCACCTTGCTGTAGAGCAGAAATTAACACCACATTGTAAATCAACTATTCTTCAATACAGTTTTTTAAAATGTTTATTATGACTTTTATATTCAAAGTATTAAGAAACTGATTTAACCTGAAACCTAAAACCAAGTCTGCATTTGACAAATACTCAAAGGAAATGAACACTTCATGCCAAAGGAAACACAGATAATATTTATCTGTGTTTTTTATTAACAATTAAGGAAATGCTGATTAATTTCAAGAGAATTATCTGTACCTATTAAGTTAACAAACATTAGGAAATATTGCCTCTAGCTTTGGTAACTGAAGATAATCTTTTTGGACAGCAATTCTGTAAAACATTATAATTGGTATGAAACTGTCTATACTTCAAGCTTGCAAGCCAACATTTGGAAACATTGCATGAGAATATAATTTAAAAGGAAAATATTTTAATTTAAATATAAAAGGAAAATACTAATAGGTATACAACACAATGTGAAAAAGTTAAAATGAACCCAGTGTAACACACTCATTAATTACAAGTTTTCAAATATAATCCCTGAAAGGGATTTAAGAATAATCTAAATCCTGTATTTTAGATTAAATAATCTAGAAGAAAATAAAACATAATCACAGTAACCAAGATGCTGCAGAGTATTTTATAGTTTGGTGAACTCTTTTTGTTATTATTTATACATTTGTGTGCTTATTATAAAATTATAAGGTATAAAGTTAATCTCCTTTAACTATAGTGACTGAGAGCTTAACCGAATGCTACATGCTCTGGTCTGGGACAGAAGGTAGCCTTGAAGACCTGTGACTTAAGGGCATCGCTGTCAGCTATGGGATGAAAACTTCCAGCTTTCTCCTTCTGCTCTTTTCTCTCAGGCCACTTATCCAGTCGGGAGGAAGTTGCTTCTTATTACCACTGTCCCGAGGCACCCCTGGAAGCTAAGGTGAGCCCTAGACAAGGTGCCCGCTCTGAAGCAATACCAGGCAAACTCTACCCTTTGTTTCTGTTCCGTGAGGAATAAGGGTTTCAAGGGAAACAAAAACTAAGGATAATTTCCCTTTGGCAATTCCAGGACTTTTTATATGGGGAGGCCACTAGTCAGCATGTTTAATGTAATTATAGTATGATAATAACATTGCATACAACTTATGTGATGTCTGTCTCAAGGAGGCTCAAAGGACTCAGAGGTCACCCTATATTTGATTCTCTGCAAAAGATAATTGAAAAACAGTAATTCATATATACCAAATAATCGAAAAATTTAATTTTACCAATAGGGTCTTTTATTAATCTGTAGTTCCCTTCACTTACCTAAGGTCACTTAGATGGGAGGATCGAGTTTCCATGGCATATTGGACTGATGGCAGGGTCAAGTTTAAATGCCCTCCACTCTGTTGTTTATAGGGTGGAGGTCAACATTTCTTAACCTTAAGGGGAGCCCTTTGTAGTTCAGAAGACAGCCATGCTTCAAATCTCTGGTCAAAAGTAAATAAATAACCAGGTGAAAAAGTCCAAGGTCATAATGACCTCTCATGGAGGTCTGCTGAGTCACAGCCAACCTGTCCTTTTTAAAGTGATTTATTTCTTTTAAGTGGCCAGCATTTTCAACAACCTCTAGATATGGACATATATAAACATATCCGTTTCTTTCAATTTTGGCCTAGTACAGTCCCCACTACTTTACATAGGATTTTTAAAAGTAAGCTAATTTTTGCTTCCCACTCACTCATCTGATAATCCCTTTTCTCCTGTTGCTGTTGGAACCCCTAACAAAACAAAACTTTTCTTCATAGGATGTCATTCTGACAAGTGGCTGCAGTCAGGCTATTGAACTATGTTTGGCTGTGTTGGCCAACCCAGGGCAAAACATCTTAGTTCCAAGACCCGGCTTCTCTCTCTACAGGACTCTGGCTGAATCTATGGGAATTGAGGTCAAGCTCTACAATTTATTGGTAAATGACTTTTTAATTTTAGATACAAATTATATAATTTTAGATACAAATGCTCAATTACTACTTCATAAAAATACATGACCATTATCTTAGCAGAAAAAGATTTGGAAAGTCTGAGGCCACAGACACATTTTGTGACTTATATTATACCTTTGAGTGAAGTGAGTAGTCTTCCTAAATTTTTCAGAATCATCTTGGTCTCACTTTTTTTTCCCTCCCCAGCCAGAGAAGAATTGGGAAATTGACCTGAAACAACTAGAATCTCTGATTGATGAAAAGACAGTTTGTCTTATTGTCAACAATCCATCAAACCCTTGTGGGTCAGTGTTCAGTAGACGTCATCTCCAGAAAATTTTGGCAGGTAAGTCCAACAGATTTCACTTGACAGGAAAGAAGATGGGGATGGAATCCTTTAGCTGTTTCCTGGAGTGAGAAAGAAGTCCTTTACTAAGTTCCAAGACTAGGATAGAGGTTGGAGGGCTCCACTGGGGTCCCTAGTGAGTGGTGTGCCCCTGCAAAGGTAGAAAGAAGGAGAAAAAGACTTGCCTCTTTATCACTCCCCTCATATGGAAGAAAGGATTTGAAATATCTAGTTAATTAAACAGCAAATTCAGGCTCTGTACCCTGGAAGGCTCTGTACCATGAGAAGAATTTGTAGTTCTTAAAGAGGAAGACAAAACCCACAAACATGAAGTGTAAAGTATAAGCCCAGATAAACATTTAAGTGCTAAGGCAATTCACATTAAAAATGACATCAGCATGTTTCTCTTATTTTCAGTGGCTGCAAGGCAGTGTGTCCCCATCTTAGCTGATGAGATCTATGGAGACATGGTGAGTCTTGGGCAGAATCTAATTATTTCATTCATTCCCTAGAGTCAGGGGTTGTACATATTACTGGGCTGGGACCAGTTTCCTCATTTTAGGCTTCTTTTAACCCAGACAAGACACTAGGTTAAATGTTTCTGGATAGTTCCCTTTGAAGCTTCTTGAGATCCCAGTCATGCTTCAGGGTAGAAAGAGCCTGTAAATCTGAGGCTCTGTGCTTAATGATATAAGGAAAATTTGGGGAGGCATGGGATTTGGAGGGAAGCCAAAAAACAACTGTAAGAAGCACCTCTTCTCCTCAGGTGTTTTCAGATTCCAAATTTGAGCCTCTGGCCACCCTCAGCAGCAATGTCCCCATCCTGTCCTGTGGAGGGCTGGCCAAGCGCTGGCTGGTTCCTGGCTGGAGGATGGGCTGGATCCTTATCCATGACCGAAGAGATATTTTTGGCAATGAGGTGAGAATATATATATATATATATATATTCTAAACATTTATTTATTTGTTTACTTATTACTTGCTTACTTTATCTCACTGTGGTGGTATAGATGTGAGATTTTCCTTTCTTGGCCCTGTGGTTCTGTGTGCCTGGAAAGACACTGGATAAAGATAGTACTAGTTATTTCTCTCCAGAACTCAGTTTTTCTGTGTTGGTGAGGAAGTTCCATCTACCTCCAATTTTATTACCACAAAAAAAGAAGCGACAAGCAGTAATGATCCCTAATACTATTTGTGGTCTTACAAGGTGCCAGTGCTTTATGTACTTTATTTCAATGTAATTCTCCCAACAACCCTGTGAGGCCAGTATTAGTATTATCTCCATGTTATAGCTGATAAAAATGAACTCAGATAGGTTGTACAGTTTTCTCAGTCACACACCCAGTCAGTGTGTGGCAGAGCTGGGCTACAATCCCAGGTGGTCTGATTTAAGAATGACACAAGGCACCACCACGTCTCCAGATATCAAAAACTAACCCTAACTCTGCCTAGATAGAAGATAACAACAACAAAAAAAATTAAAAATAAATAAAAATAAATACTTTATAGAAAGAATGGTCAGAGCAAGAATCTCCACAGCAGGGATGCTTAAGAAAGGCTAAATAATGTGTTTGCTGGGGGGCTTTTAGATCCGAGATGGGCTGACGAAGCTAAGTCAACGGATCCTGGGCCCCTGCACCCTTGTCCAGGGAGCTCTGAAAAGCATCCTGTGTCGCACCCCTCAAGAGTTCTACCACAACACTCTAAGCTTCCTCAAGGTAAGGGCAGCCTGTGGCCTTCCACTCTGGGAGTCAGGGAATGCCTCCAGTGGAATTTTGAGCCATTATGGCTTCCTTCTGGCTTCCAAGCCAGAAGGTGGCATCATTGTCAACATTCATCTATACATTTCTCTAACTTCTGGCAATCCACTCTGCTCCTGGCCTAAAGCTGTGAGTGGGCAGAGTTTTTTTTTATTGTTAACTCCTTATGCCAGCAGAGCAAAGGCATTTTCCCTGCCTTTGATGTGGGCTGTCTTTTTAATGACCCAGTTTTTCTTTAGCTTAAGTTTTCATCCTTGATGTCTCTGCCTCTTTTCATAGTCCAATGCAGATCTCTGCTATGGGGCATTGGCTGCCATCCCCGGACTCCGGCCCATTCGCCCTTCTGGGGCCATGTACCTCATGGTGAGTATGTGGTGGCAGGCACCTGGTGGCAGGTGAGGGAAGCCAGTCTGCAGCGCTCCAAGGACAACCAGATGGGCCCCTGAGCCAGTTTAGGAACTGCCTTGTTCTGAACTGTCCCACTGACATGGTTTAAACTCAGTGCTAAAAAAAGAAAGGAAAAAAAAACCTCTTAAAATGACAACTTTTCAATACAGAGAATTATTTTATATGTAGATACAGAGATGATAGGACACAAATAAGAGGCTTTCCACACTACTGTAGTTCTCAACCAGGAGAGATCTGGTTCCCTCAGAGTGTTTGGGGATATATAGGAATGTTGTTTTCAGAAGGACTGAAAAGTGCTATTGGCATCTTGTAGGCCAGCAATGCTGAATATTTTTCAACGGGCAGGTTAGTTCCATGCAATTAAGACTAGCCTGGCCCATAGTACCAATAGTGCCTTTTTTAAGGAACACTAGCATCCTATTTTCAGCTTTCACTTATCAGCATCCAAGAAAGAACCCTTCAATAAAATAAAATATTAATATGAATATATCCTGTCTTCCCTATGAGAAATTCCACAAGCCATAAGAGCAAGAACTCTTCGTTATCAGTAGTGGAATTCCAAGATATTTTTTAGAGCAGTCCCTGCCCTGATTTCTGGCATAGGGAGATGGCCTGTTTTCCCTTCTTATGATCAGTTTGCCTTTCCCTGTTATTGGTATAGGTTGGAATTGAGATGGAACATTTCCCAGAATTTGAGAATGATGTGGAGTTCACAGAGCGTTTAGTTGCTGAGCAATCCGTCCACTGCCTCCCAGCAACGGTGAGTGCTTACATCCCTCTCAGGTTTCTCTAGAAACTCTCAATGGTGTATAGTGCCTTGGGAGCTCTCCCTGAGCTGGTCTTTAGCCTTTTCCTCCCCCAACAAAGTGTACAGTTGGCCTTTATATGTGCAGGTTCTACATCCAAGTATTCAACCAACTGGGGATGGAAAAATATTAGAAGAAAAAAATTCCAGAAAGTGCCCCAAAGCAAAACTTGAATCTGCTGCGGCCTGACAACTATGTACATAGCATTTACATTGTATTAGGTATTATACATAACCCAGAGATTATTTAAAGTACACAGGAGGATGTATGTAGGTTATGCAAGTACTATGCCATTTTATATACAGAACTTGAGCATCCTCGGATTTTAGTACTCTCGGAGGTTATGGAACCAACCCCCGTATGGATACTAAAGGACTACTGTACTCTTTTTTGAAAAGATTCTTACTGGTGGGTGTCATGACCTCTATTTAAAATTTGTTTCTTCCTCATCATTATCCCATATGATTCAGGAAGAAAAATTGTAGTTGGACATTCTAAATGACAGGAAATCAAGCTTGTCCCACAAATTCCTTTTAAGATAAATTAACTCAGTTACTGGTTCAGCTTCTCAGTGGTGGGAACTGTTAGCCCTGGGTAAATGGTGTTGCTGCCTCTTGCTGATTAGGGCCCTGGCCATACTAGGGTGGTCTAGTCACTGATTCAACTGCTCTGAGAATAATAGGCTTTTATTTTTGCAGTGCTTTGAGTATCCAAATTTCTTCCGAGTGGTAATCACAGTCCCTGAAGTGATGATGCTGGAGGCCTGTAGCCGGATCCAGGAGTTCTGTGAACAGCACTACCATTGTGCTGAAGGGAGCCAGGAGGAATGTGACAAATAGGATGGAGTCCATTCTCCTGAGTACGTGTTCCGTCTGGCTGGGGAAACTGGACTAAGCCCTGCTGCCCGTCCAGGAATCAGGTGCTCCTGCTGGGAGAGGAGCCTCAGAAACACCATGTCAAGGGCAGAGAATTGCTCTGGCTTTTCCCCAGCTATAGCCGCACACACACACTCTAAACCCCAGATTTCATCTCACTGTGCTCTGCTGGAGTTACTAATTCATTAACCCGCCCCTCTCCCATTTGACTTCCTCCTTTTATCTTGAGAGTACCAGGTGAACAAAGTTGCCCAGGAAACAGCAGGGACAAGAAAATCAAGAGCTTAGGATTTGAGAAACAAAAGATTGAGGGAACTCGTGCCCCCAACTATTTCCTCTTACTCTAAGTAAGAACACACTCTCTCTAGTCAGGTTTGAAGCCCAACTTTTCTGGCTCACTTCAGGTATACCTCACTGTATGTAGTAGTGCTAGAAGGAAAGAAGTTGGGGATACATGTATTTGGTTAATTTTAATTTGGTTAAATTTAAGAAAATTTGCCAATTTGAAGGATACATTACAGAAACTTGATTTTTTGGTAGAGAATTATTTTGTGACACAAATAAATTTAATTGATAGAGTTTCTAAATATAGATATATGTATATCAGGCTTTCTTAAAATGAAGGCATATATGTACTAAAAAAAAGGAGGAATCACAGGACCTTCCAGAAATGCTGCTGTGTAAGGGCCAGAATTATCCTCACTTGTCAGTGTTATACAATCATTACTTTTGCTGTAACATTGATACTGATTGATATATATTATCTTTTCATATGTTTTCTAAGACACATTTATATTGACAAGATCTTTTATTTTGCCAAGGGCATAAATTATTGTTTTTCTTTTTTTATTTTAATAAATTTTACTAAGTATTCTGTTCTGTGATGCCATTTTTCTCCTCTGTGGGGAATTTCTATCCCCAGGTGCTGCTTATTGCTCAACCTGGTTGATGTATTACCCACTAGGTTTCATTTATTTCTTTGTTGCCTAGATCCACTAACCACTTACTGGGTAACAAGCTGAACTGGTTCAGCTAACCAAGAGAATGAGGTGTGTCCAGGATATTTTTTCAATATGAGCTTTTTGTCTGCAAATCCTCTTAGGCACAGTTGCCTAGTTTTTTTTTCCTCACCATTCCCTTGGAGGAGGGAACCTGAAGTTATCTTACAAGGTTAGGGGAAGGAATGTATCATAATCATCCTGGAGATTCCTTACTAAGGGATGTTTTCCTTGTCTAGAATAGGAACTTCGAGTCCCAACCCTGCCAGCCACACTCAATTAACTTCCTTTACAAAAATAAACATCAAATGTCCCCTTCCAATCTAGCTGGACTTTAGTGAAATCAACTAAAATTTACCCTTCAATTTTCCTCAGCAAATCCAAAAGGAATATACAAGTGATTGAGATGATAAAAATTTGTTTCCTGTATGCCAACCCTGCCGACTTTTCGAAAATTCCTGGCTCTTTTCCTGTACTTCCCGCCCCAATTCCCAAGGATGTTTGTCCAGAAATAAACAGGAAAACTTAGTGGTTTACACAAAACGTTTTATCTTCATACATAATGTATAATTCTATCCAGCATTACGGCATCTAGATAGACGTCTTAAGTTTCCAAATTTCCTTGATATCTACATTTTGGTAAGGGAGTCAAATGAACATTCAAAGATTAAAATACACACACGTATTGGAAAATTTCAAACGATGCAAAAAACCACAAAAAACCCAAAACATTCATGCCCATCCTTCAACCACCCATTTCTCTCCTGAGGTAATCACAGTGGCAGTTGCTGTCCGGTTCTTCGAGATTATTCTGTGTACACGTAAATGTTTACATTAATTTTTCCTTCTTCTCTTTTTTTTTCCTTCAAAGTTAACTATTACTTGGTCTTCCCTGGTGGCTCAGACGGTAAACAATCTGCCTGCAATGCGGGAGACCTAGGTTTGATCCCTGGGTTGGGAAGATTCCCCTGGAGGAGGGCATGGCAACCCACTCCAGTATTCTTGCCTGGAGAATCCCCATGGACAGAGGAGCCTGGTGGGCTACAGTCCATGGGGTCGCAAAGAGTCGGACACGACTAAGCACAACTTTCTAATTCAGCTTCCTATGGAAATAAAAGGAGGATGACATTTCTGAGGTGTCCATCACATCATGGGTGATCCTAGACTAAAAAAAAAAAAGGGGAACCATTGGTCGGGGCTGCTTCCAAACAAGATTAAAATTCTCAAAAGACAATTTCCAGCCGCTTTGCGGATGGCGACAGCAGGGCGTCCGACTATGCGAGGATAAAACGAAGGATGCGTTTTAACAGTTCGCAGACAAGGGCTCGCGGCTGTGAAGTCTAACCAAAGCATCGTTTACCTGGTAACTGGCGAGTTATCACTGACCCGATACCACAATCCCACTCTAGTCCCTAGCAACCACGAACGCCCGGGTACGCACTGGGTTGGCGGCTTTCGAAGACCGGGGCTGGGGAGTGAAGTGGATGTTGTGGACCGTGGGGAAAGAACCCACGCCTGCGCAGGCGCAGATTCGGGGGGAAGGGGGAGGGGTGGTGCGCGCCATACTGCTCAGGGCGCATGCGCAATCTGGGGCTAGGGTGCGTACTCTGAAAGCAGACGGCGGCCATAATTTGCCTCTGTAGGTGAGGCGGTTATTTCTCCTCAGTCTTCTGTATTGTTTCCTCTTTAGTCTGTTTCCTGACCGCACGCCTTGAGAGAGTCCCTTCCTCCCCGCTCTCCCCCCTTCCTTTCGGGCCCCGCCAGGCGGGAGGCTTCCTGCAAGTCGACAAGTTATCCCTAGGTATTGTGAACACCTATTAACCAGTCCTAGCTCTAGGCGGGTGCCAGTAAATTCCCTGAGTTGTGAAACGGAAAAAGAAATTCCTAGTAGCTGTTGTCAGTTTTCAAAAGTATGGTCCCTGGAACTTTTCTTCAAAGAATCTTGCTTTTCACGGTCCCGAGTACCTGACATACGTGTTTGGATTTCTACTGAGCCAGAAAGATGAATCCTCCGCTGAACTCCACGCACACCACACATTACTGTGCTTGGGGGGCCAAATTTTAAGTACCCTAAAGGTTGAATTATCGAATTCTTTGGAGAAGTGAGTTTCAGGGACATGATGTTCATTTTTTTTTTCCCATTTATTTTTATTAGTTGGAGGCTAATTACTTTACAATATTGTAGTGGTTTTTGCCATACATTGACATGAATCAGCCATGGATTTACATGTGTTCCCCATCCTGATCCCCTCTCCCACCTCCTTCCCCATCCCATCCCTCTGGGTCTTCCCAGTGCACCAGCCCTGAGCCCTTGTCTCATGCATCCAACCTGGACTGGTGATCTGTTTCACCCTTGATAGTATACTTGTTTCAATGCTATTCTCTCAGATCATCCCACCCTCACCTTCTCCCACAGAGTCCGAAAGTCTGTTCTATACATCTGTGTCTCTTTTTCTGTTTTGCGTATAGGGTTATCATTACCATCTTTTAAAATTCCATATATATGCGTTAGTATACTGTATTGGTGTTTATCTTTCTGGCTTACTTCACTCTGTATAATGGGCTCCAGTTTCATCCATCTCATTAGAATTGATTCAAATGTATTCTTTTTAATGGCTGAGTAATATTCCATTGTGTATATGTACCATAGCTTTCTTATCCATTCGTCCGCTGATGGGCATCTAGGTTGCTTCCATGGACATGATGTTCATACTCTTACTTTAAACAATTTGCAGATGGGTTTCATGTGGTGACATAGAAACCTCAAATCTGGATTCTCTCTGTGGGTTAGATTATTGCACAGCACCTTCTGAAGAAAGGGTCGCTTTCTGATATTCCAGTTGAGGTGTCTTAGGTAGGAAGGAGGTGATGCCAGTTCTGGGAAGAAAAGAGTCTGCGAATGAGCATGCGGGTCTTAATTTTTGTCAATGTTTCAGACATAGAAAGTAATTCTTGCTCCTTGAGACATTTACTCATTTGAAAATTGAAATGCAAAAGTACATTATCCACTGTTTAAAAAATAAAACCACAGGGACTTCTTGCTTCAGCAGCACATGTACTAAAATTGGAACAAGATAGAGAAGATGAGCATAGGACCAGCAATCCGAATTCAACAGCAGATTTGACCAAGTGGGATTTATTCCTGGAATATGAGAATGGTTCTACACTGACTGAAAAAAATCAGTCAATGCAATAAAGCACAATAATAGAATGAAGGACAATCATACCACAGTCAACACAATTTTAGAATATCCCCCAATGCCCCTTCTATTTGTCTTTTCTGTTATTAAAACTCCTGGATTAGGATCACTTCTCATGTGAATTTCTCAGCTTGGGGTTCCAGACCATTCAGGTAGGTAGAATGCAATTGAACACCAAATCCATCTGAAGGAATGCCTATGGTTACAGATTCTCATGGGAGAGGTTTTTTTATATTCCAAAAGGCAGACCAAGAGAGGTTAATTTTTAATTCATCCTTTTGTTCAAGCTTAGCATTTGGAGGGTCCTGATTTCACGCAGAGTTTAAATTCTGACTCCCTGCCTTACTTGAGCCGAAGGCCTCCTCTCCTCATCTTAAAATCCAAACCTCTTGATTACTGAGATGTGTGCTGGGTTCAGTTGCTCAGTTGTGTCTGATTCTTTATGATCCCACGGACTGTAGCCCACCAGGCTCCTCTGTCCATGGGATTTGTCTGGCAAGAATACTGGAATGGGTTGCCATTTCCTCCACCAGGGGATCTTCCCTACCCAGGGATCAAACTGGTGTCTCTTGCATTGGAAGGCGGATTCTTTACCACTGAGTCACTTGGGAAGCCTGGTTACTGAGATAGCACCAGCATAACCATACTCTTTTCAAAAAAAAAAAAAAAATTAGTTTTGACTGCATTGAGTGTTTGTTGTGGCATGCAGGGGCTTCTCTCTAGTTGAGGTGGGCAGGCTTCTCTTGTTGCAGAGCACAGGCTCTAGAGCAAGAGAGCTTCAGTACTTATGGAAAGTAGTCTCAGTAGTTGTGGCATGAGCAGGCTTAGTTCCTGGACCAGGGATCAAACCCTCGTCCCCTGTTTTGGAAGGCAGATTATCAACCACTGGATCTTCAGGGAAGTCCTAACCATACTCTTTTTTTTTTTTCTTCTAGTTTTTAGTTCTCTCTTTGTGATCCTTGAGAGGTAACCTTACCTTCTTGCAAAATTAGCTCTGAATCTGAAAGTATGTCTTTTATATTTGATTTAACATATCTAGGTGTTTTGAAGCCCACATATTTATTTTCACGTTATCTGGTTTGTGATATTGTTATAGAAATTCCCATACTTTTTGGTCCCTCCCACCTCTTGCTTCCTCCTTCCATTATTTTCCCCTGGAATTCTTCTTCCATGGCAGATAAAATTTTGTGCCGTTCCCAAATTGTTGAGAATATTTCCTTCACCTTTTTCCCTTAAGTGTAACTTGGCTGTTTCCTGAAAGAGAGTGCCATCCTTTCAGCCTGTTTGAAATTGCTTTTTTTCTCAGTCTAGAAGTCTCATTTGAAACGACCCTGATGCTGGGAATGATTGAAGGCAGGAGGAGAAGGGGACAACAGAGGATGAGATGGTTGGATGGCATCACCAACTCAATGGACATGAGCTTGAGTAAGCTCCGGGAGTTGGTGATGGACAGGGTGCCTGGAGTACTACAGTCCATGGGGTCGCAAAGAGTTGGACACGAGTGACTGAAGTGAACTGAACTGAGAAGTCTAACATATTGATTGTCCTCTCAGGATCTCTGTTCTCTGAGTCACACAATAACTATCCTTTAACATATAGGCTATAACACAACATTGTAAATCAATTATACTCCAATAAAAATTTAAAAAAAATAAAATATAGGCTATATTACTTTATAACCTTTCTGTATACTCTGTTTACTTAGGACCTTGACATGTGGGAAATTTCAGTATTTCTGTGGATAATCCAACCAACACCTATTAAGGCCTCCTGCCTATCTGGCTGTAAATCCTACCCCTATTATGGCCACCCACTCCCACAGCCACACCTTTGTTCCTTAAGGTGATCTTGAACTAGACTATTTTAGGAATCTTAAACCTTGATGTATAAGTAACTCCCTACAATTTGCTTGCCCTCCAGCTTGATCACAGTTTATACTTAGACATTATTCAATATTCTGATCTCTCCACACTTTTCTCCCAAGTCCATCAACTCCCCTGCATTGTTGTTATTCTAGTTTTTTTCCAACATTTACCCCTGATGCAGTACTCAGCCACATTCTTGCTAGCCACTTGAACTTCTCAGCTTCCTTAACTTTGTGTAGCATCTGCTGTGGGCAGTCTTTATCAGAAATTAATCTAACCCTGAACCCTCTCCATTTCTATACCCCACTCCCTGCCAAAAAAAGGGTAAATTGGTGCTATTGGTACATGGTCTCCAGCCTCACTTTGAAAATCCTTTTACTAGTGCTGCTTTAGAAGCCTTCAGTTGAAGATGGCAGAGCACAGAATGGAAGGAGCCCAAGTGCCTGAATTATTACTTAGAGGGGAGGACCACATCAATGAGGATGTTTACTTCCCCCATATGCTTCACCAGGGGGCATACAATACTAGTTTGTCCCAGGATTGTTGATGCTAAATTCAATCACTTAGTTAAAGTGGTGTTACCTAACAGAGCTGTGATGGGGGATTAAATGAAAGACCCAGGGGGCCTGGTTCATAAACCTTACTTTTTCCCCATTCCCTGTCAGTCTTCACTTTGGGCAGATACACGTTCTGGACTACACTTTCCCACCACAAGTGCCTCTTGGTGGGACTGGTAGTTATCACTAACTTGAGTCAGAAATTACTTAAAAAATGTTTATTAAAACATTTATGTTTTAATTTAAATGTTTATTAAAACATGCTATTACTTAAAAAAAAATTTTATTATGAAACTTTCAGGGGACTTCCCTGGTGTTCTAATGGCTAAGACTCCCAATGCAGGGGCACAGGTTCGATCCCTGGTTGGGGAACTAAGATCCCACATGCTACACAGTGCAACCAAACAAATATGCAAGTGTAAATAAAATATAATTTAAAAAATATTCTCTTAAAAAACTTTTAAAGTAGAGTAGTTTAATGAATCTCAGTGTATTCATTAAAAAAAAAAGATCACCATTTTGCCAATAAGTTTTGTAATTACTTTTGAGTTTTATCCTTTGAGCCTGTCTTTTCTTTCCCTAATTCACAGGTCCTGAATTCTACAGGGGGCATTTGGGAAAACTTCACTTGTGAATTCTCCTTGTTCCATTAGTCCAGCTTGTAGGTAAGTGCTAATGATAAGTGCACGCTGTTGGAGATAGTAGCACTGGTTCAGCATGTCCAGAAATGCTACGTACTTCTCAAACTGTGCATTCGTCACCTGGGGGTCTTGTGATGTGACACATTCCATGGCTCTGGAATGAAGCCTGAAATCCTGGCGTTTCCAAACACACGTCTAGGTACTGCCAGTGATGCTGGTCTGAGAAAATGCGTTGAGTTGGGAAGTGTTCTTAGAAGGTGAAATCCTGATATGTGGGGTACAAACGATAAGAAAGAAACATCTGATAAGAAGGAAACAAGTTAAGTAGTGCCCAGAAGTTCCTTCCACCACTTAAATTGAGTCTTTGCTTTTATCTTCTAGAAATTGCAGAAGTAACTAAGCACAATGGCCCCCGCTACTTCTGGGAAGAAGAAAAGCATGCTTGAATTAAGGACTTAAGAGCCCTGAAAAAAACTGCAGTAAGTTTGATCCAGTTTCTTCTGTACAATTAATAGTCCTAGTGTCTAGTTCAAGGCCTAGTGTCTAGTTCTACTGAAGCACGGCTCAGACTGTCACACAGACTTTTCCTTACCTTTTAAAATATTTGTTTCTGTAGGCAGACAGATGTAGTTAAAGCACAGATGAACCAGTCTGTGGAGGTGTGGCCCCCAAATTTTTAATTCTTTTAAACACCCAGGTGATGGAGACTAGGCAGAGTTTGTTATAGTCATGAGAAATGAGAGGAGTGGCTGGAAAGTTCCAAAATATTTGCTCTTGATTTCATCTTTGATTATCATGTTGGTGTGGAATTTGGTCAATCAGCCACCACATATTAAGCATCTACTGTGTGGACAAACAAGACAGAAATGTCCTAGTGATAGGGGAGACAGAAAATAAGCATGCAAACAAATAGCTAAGACAATTTCAGGTACTGAGATGTGTAATAAAGAATTGAAAAAGATCCTGCTTTTCCTTGTTTCAGTCTTTACCTCCTTTTGTTTTAATTAAAAAAAATTTAAAATTTTACTTTTGGCTGCAAAGCATGTGGGATCTCAGTTCCCTGACCAGGCATTGAAGCCAAATCCCCTGCATTGGATGCTTGGGGTCTTAACCACTGGACTGCCAGAGAAGTCCCTTTGCCTCCTTTTTTCCCTTCTTTCTTTCCTTTTTTTCCCCCCTTCTGTCAGTCCTTCCCTTGAATCTTAATTGACATTAGATCTTCAACATGGTTTACAAAGGTAGCTCTCAAACGAATCCTTTGAACTGCTACCAAAGTACTGTCATTTATGAGAAAGAGACATGAATACCCCAACATATCCCACCCTTTTAAATTGCAGTGTTTTTCAGCATTTACAGATAAAGAAAATTGCAACTTAGGACAATACCATAACCATATACCCCTCTCTTCCCCTGCCCTATAAAAACTCCTGTTCTGCTTCAGCTCAGGGAGTTAACTAATTTTGAGGTGCCACCTGACATGCATCAGCTGAATTGCTGAATTACTTTTATTTTTTGTTCCTGAACAGAATATAAAAGAGACCATTTTCAGGGGGAGAGACTGCTTTAATTGGGGTGGTCAGGGAAAATGTCTCTGAGGAGGATTCACTTGAATTGAGAGTACATAATAATAATTCAGCTTGAGATAATTTGGGGTAGAATGTTCAAAGTAGGAACCATACTTACAAAGTATAGGAAATTTGACAGAAAGAAGAGAACATGGATTCAGGTGAGTGAGTGAGGAAAGAAGGGCCATGTGAGTTAGAAACCTGGAGATTTATGTTTCGTTTTTTTAAATGGCTTTATTAAGACATAATTCAGGGAATTCCCTGGTGGTCCAGTGGTCAGGATTCTGTGCTTTCATTGCCAAGGGACTGGTCAGGGAACTAGGAACCCAGTGAGCCGTGTGGCTGCCCACTCTCACTGCAAGCCCTCTGCTCAGTCACTCAGTCATGTTCGACTCTTTGTGACCCCATGGACTGTGGCCCACCAGGCTCTTCTGTCTATGGGGGTTCTTCAGGCAAGAATACTGGAATGGTTTGCCATGCCCTCCTCTGGGGGATCTTCCCAATCCAGGGATCGAACCCAGGTCTCCCACATTGTAGGCGGATTCTTTACCATCTGAGCTACCAGGGAAGCCCAAGAATACTGGTGTGGGTAGCCTATCCCTTCTCCAGGGAATCTTCCCAACCCAGGAATCGAACCAGGTCTCCTGTATTGCAGGCAGATTCTTTACCAGCTGAGCCACAAGGGAAGTCCAGTTTATTTTCTGTGAGTATGAATATGCCTACTCTTGCCATTTCATATAAATGGAATAATACAATATATAGTTTTTTGTAAATAACTTTTCACTTAGCATAACATTTGCAAGGTTCATCCATGTTGTAGCATGTATCAGTACTTCATTCCTCTTTTTTGCAGAATAGTATTACATTGTATAAATATACTACTTGTGTTTATTCATTCATCAGTTGAGGAATATCTGGGTTGTTTCCACCTTTTGGCTATTATGAATTATGTTTCTATGAATATTTACATATAAGATTTCATATAAAAGTGTGGGTAAATGGCTTTATTTCTCTTGGGCCTGTAACTAGGAGTGAAATTGCTATTTCATGTGGTGACTCTGTGTTTAACGTTTAGAGGAACTGTCAAACATTTATCATCTTTGTATTTCAGCAATCTTAGTGGATATCTCATTGTGTGTGTGTGTGTTTAATATTATTTATTTATTTGGCTGTGCAAGGTCTTAGTTGCAGCATATGAATTCTAATTCCCTGACCAGAAATCAAACCTGGGCCCCCTGTGTTGGGAGTACTAAGTCTTAGACACTGGATCACCAGGAAAATCCCTGTGTTTATTTTACTGTTTTCTTTTTTTTTATAGTATTATTGAGATATAATTGACATACAACACTGTATAACTTAAAAAAAATTGAAATATAGTTGATTTACAGAATTGTGTTAGTTTCAGGTGTACAGAAAAGTGATTCAGTTATACATGCATACTTAAACTAGAATATTTATCTTTTTACTGTTGAAATGTAACAGTTCTTCATATATTCCAGATACAGGTTCCTTATCAGATATATGATTTGCACATATTTTCTTCCATTCTGTGAGTTGTCTTTTCAGTTTTTTTAATTAATTTATTTTTTAATTGAAGGATAATTGTTTAACAGAATTTTGTTGTTTTCTGTCAAACCTCAACATGAATCAGCCATAGGTATACATATATCCCCCTCCCTTTTGAACTTCTTTCCCATCTCCTACCCCATCCCACCCCTCTAGATTGATACAGAGCCCCTCTTTGAGTTTCCTGAGCCATACAGCAAATTCCCGTTGACAATCTATTCTACATATGGTAATGTAAGTTTCCATGTTACTCACCCTCTCCTCCCCTCTTCCCATGTCCATAAGTCTATTCTCTATGTCTGTGTCTCCACTGCTGCCCTGTAAATAAATTCTTCACTATCATTTTTCTAGATTCATATATATGCGTTAGAATACAGTATTTATCTTTCTATTTCTGACTCACTTGACTCTGTATAATAGGTTCTAGGTTCATCCACCTCATCAGAACTGACTCAAATGTGTTTCTTTTTATGCCTGAGTAATATGCCATTGTGTATATGTACCACAACTTCTTTATCCATTCATCTGTCAATGGACATCTAGGTTGCTTCCATGTTCTAGCTATTGTAAATAGGTGCTGCAATGAACAATGGGATACATGTGTCTTTTTCAATTTTGGTTTCCTCAGGGTATATGCCTAGGAGTGGGATTGCTAGGTCATTTGGTGGTTTTATTCCTAGTTTTTTAAGGAATCTCCATACGGTCTTCCATAGTGGCTGAATCAGTTTACATTCCCACCAACAGTGCAAGAGCATTCCCTTTTCTCCACACCCTCTCCAGCATTTATTGTTTGTAGACTATTTGATCATGACCATTCTGACCAGTGTGAAGTGATATCTCATTGTGGTTTTGATTTGCGTTTCTCTAACAATGAGTGATGTTGAGCACCTTTTCATGTGTTTGTTAGCCATCTGTATGTCTTCTTTGGAGAAATGTCTGTTTAGGTCTTTTACCCACTTTTTGATTGGGTTGTTTGTTTTTTTGGCATTGAGTTGTTTGAGCTGCTTGTATATTTTGGAAATTAATCCTTTGTCAGTTGTTTCATTTGCTGTTATTTTCTCCCATTCTGAGGGCTGTCTTTTCACCTTGCTTATAGTTTCCTTTGCTGTGCAAAAGCTTTTAAGTTTAATCAGGTCCCACTTGTTTACTTTTGTTTTTATTTTGGTTACTGTAGGAGGTGGGTCATAGAGGATCTTGCTTTGGTTTATGTCATCGAGTGTTCTGCCTATTAGTGTTCCTCTAAGAGTTTTATAGTTTCTGGTCTTACATTTAGGTCTTTAATCCATTTGGAGTTTATCTTTGTATATGGTTTTAGGAAGTGTTCTAATTTCATTCTTTTACATGTATCTGTCCAGTTTTCCCAGCACCATTTATTGAAGAGGCTGTCTTTGCCCCATTGTATATTCTTGTCTCCTTTGTCAAAAATAAGGTGCCCATAGGTGCATGGGTTTATTTCTGGGCTTTCTATCTTGTTCCATTGGTCTATATTTCTGTTTTTGTACCAGTACCATACTGTCTTGATGACTGTAGCTTTATAGTATAGTCTGAGGTCAGGAAGGTTGATTCCTCCAGCTCCATTCTTCTTTCTCAAGACTGCTTTGGCTATTTGGGGTCTTTTGTGTTTCCATATGAATTATGAAATATTTTGTTCTAGTTCTGTGAAAAAATGCCTTTGGTAATTTGATAGGGATCACATTGAATCTGTAGATTGCATTTGGTAGTATAGTCATTTTCACAATATTGCTTCTTCCTACCTAGGAACATGAAATAGCTCTCCATCTGTTTATGTCATCTTTGATTTCTTTCATCAGTGTCTTATAATTTTCTGTGTACAGTTCTTTTGTCTCCTTAGGTAAGTTTATTCCTAGATGTTTAATTCTTTTTGTTGCAATGGTGAATGGGATTGATTCTTTAATTTCTCTTTCTGATTTTTCATTGTTAGATATAGAAATGCAAGTGATTTCTGTGTATTGATTTTGTATCCTGCAACTTTTAAAAATTCACTGATTAGTTCTAGTAATTTTCTGGTACTATCTGTAGGGTTTTCTATGTACAATATTGTGTCATCTGCAAACAGTGAGAGTTTTACTTCTTCTTTTCCAATCTGAATTCCTTTTATTTCTTTTTCTTCTCTGATTGCTGTAGCTAGGACTTCCAGAACTATGTTGAATAATAGTCACTAATAGTTTTCCATCAGTCACATCAGGACTTCAACATCTTGTTTTCAAGATGTCTTTTCATGATGTTCTTTTTACTGCTCCCAGTCCTTTGCCTGGGGGTGATGAGAAAGTCATTCTTATTTTTCAAATAGGCCCTGTTAATTATAGTACAGGCCTATGCATAGCATATTCATTACCCTGGGCTTTTGTTTTTTTTGGAGATTTTTGATCACAGCTTCAATTTCAGTGCTTGTAGTTGGGTTGTTCATAATTTCTATTTCTTCCTGGTTCAGTCATGGAAGGTTGAACTTTTCTAAGAATCTATCCATTTCTTCCAGGTTATCCATTTTATTGCCATATAGTTGTTCATAATAGTCTCTTATAATCCTTCGTATTTCTGCATTGTCTGTTGTAACCTCTTCTTTTTCATTTCTAATTTTGTTGATTTGATCCTTCTTTTTTTCTTGATGAGTCTGGCTAAAGGTTTGTCAATTTTGTTTATCTTCTCAAAGAACCAGCTTTTAGTTTTATTAATCCTTACTGTTGTTTCTTTCATTTCTTTTTCACTTATTTTAGCTCAGATCTTTATGATTTCTTTCCTTCTACTAATTTTGGGGTTTTTTGTTCATCTTTTTCCAGTTGTTTTAAGTGTAAAGTTAGGCTGTCTATTCGATGTTTTTCTTTTCTTGTTTCTTGAGGTAGGATTGTATTGCTGTAAACTTCCCTCTTAGGATTGCTTTTGCTGCATCCCATAGGTTTTGAGTTGTGTTTTCATTGTCATTTGTTTCTAGAAATTTTTTTATTTCCCTTTTGATTTCTTCAGTAACCTGTTGATTATTTAGAAACGTGTTGTTTAATATCCATGTGTTTGTGTTTCTTACAGTTTTTTTTTCTTGTAATTGATATCTAGTTTCATAGCGTTGTGGTCGGAGAAGATGCTTCATAGGATTTCAGTTTTCTTAAATTTACTGAGGTTTGATTTGTGACCCAAGATGCGGTCTATCCTGGAGAATGTTCCATGTGCACTTGAGAAGAAAGTATATTCTTCTGCATTTGGATGAAATGTCCTGAAGATATCAAAGAGATCCATCTCATCTAATGTATCATTTTAAGACTTGTGTTTCTTTATTAATTTTTTGTTTTGATGATCTGTCCGTTGGTGTGAGTGGGGTGTTAAAGTCTCCTACTATTATTGTGTTACTGTCAGTTTCTCCTTTTATATCTATTAGTGTTTGTCTTATGTATTGAGGGCTCCTATGTTGGGTGCATAGATATTTACAATGGTTATGTCTTCCTCTTGCATTGATCCCTTGATCATTATTGTAGTGTCCTTCCTTATCTCTTGTAATCTTCTTTATTTTAAGGTCTATTTTGTCTGATATGAGGATTGCTATTCCAGCTTTCTTTTGCTTCCCATTTGCATGGAATATATTTTTCCACCCTCTCACTTTCAGTCTATATGAGTCTTGAGGTCTAATGTGGGTTTCTTATAGACAGCATATATATGGGTCTTGTTTTTGTATCCATTCAGCCAGTCTGTGTCTTTTGGTTGGAGCATTTAATCCATTTACATTTAAAGTAATTATTAATATATATGTTCCTGTTGTCATTCTCTTAATTGTTTGGGGTTGATTTTGTAGATCTTTTTTCTTCTCTTGTATTTCTTGACTATATAAGTCCCTTTAACATTTGTTGTAAAGCTGATTTGGTGGTACTGAATTCTCTTAACTTTTGCTTGTCTGAAAAACTTTTGATTTCTGCATTAGTTTTGAAGGAAGTCCTTGCTAGATGCAGTAATCTTGGTTGTAGATTTTCCCCTTTCAGTACTTTAAATATATCCTGCCATCCCCTTCTGGCCTGCAGTTTCTGCTGAAAGATCAGCTGTTAAGCTTATGGGGTTTCCCTGTATGTTACTTGCAGATTCTCCCTTGCTGCTTTTAATATTCTTTCTTTGTATTTAGTCTTTGTTAGTTTGATTAGTATGTGTCTTGGCATGTTTCTCCTTGGGTTTATCCTGTATGGGACTCTTTGTGCCTCTTGGACTTGATTGACTATTTTCCATTTCCATGTTGGGGAAATTTTCGACTATAATCTCTTCAAAAATTTCTCATACTTTTTGATTTTCTTTTCTTCTTCTGGGACCCCTATTATTCAAATGTTGGTGCATTTAATATTGTCCCAGAGGTCTCTGAGACTATCCTCAGTTCTTTTCAGTCTTTTTACTTTATTCTACTCTTCAGAAGTTATTTCCACCATTTTATCTTCCAGCTCACTGATTTGTTCTTCTGCTTCAGATATTCTGCTTTTGATCCATTCTAGAGTTATTTTAATTTCAGTAATTGTGTTGTTTGTCTCTGAATGTTTATTCTTTAATTCTTCTAGGTCTTTGTTAATTGATTCTTGCATTTTCTCCATTTTGCTTTCAAGGTTTTTGATCATCTTTACTATCATTATTCTGAATTCTTTTTCAGGTAGTTTGCCTATTTCCTCTTCATTTATTTGGACGTCTGTGTTTCTAATTTGTTCCTTCATTTGTGTAGTATTTCTCTGCCTTTTCATTATTTTTTTTTAACTTATTGTGTTTGAGGTCTTCTTTTCCCACGCTTCAAGATTGAATTCTTTCTTCCTTTTGGTTTCTGCCCTCTAAGGTTGGTCCAATGCTTTGTGTAAGCTTCTTATAGGGTGAAATTTGTGCTGCGTTTTTGTTTGTTTGTTTGTTTGTTTGTTTTTCCTCTAATGGGCAAGGCTGAGTGAGGTGGTAATCCTGTCTGCTCATGATTGGGTTTGTGTTTTTGTTTTGTTTGTTGTCTAGATGAGGCACAGGGTGCTACTGATGGTTGGGTGATGCTGGGTCTTGTATTCAAGTGGTTTCCTTTGTGTGAATTCTCACTATTTGATACCACCTAGGCCTGGAGAATCCCAGGGATGGGGGAGCCTGGTGGGCTACCGTCTATGGGGTCGCACAGAGTCGGACACGACTGAAGCGACTTCGCAGTTCGCAGGGTTAGTTCTCTGGTAGTCTAGGGTCTTGGAGTCAGTTCTCCCACTCCAAAGGCTCAGGGCTTGATCTCTGGCTTCAAGAGTCCTCAAAACTCCTGAAGGTCAGTGAGATGGTGAGGTTCAAAGAGGTGAAATGACCAGCCCCTGGTCACCCAGATAGCATTAGGCAGAGCCAGGATCTGTTCCGAGTTCAGTGACTCAGCCAAAGGTAAAAACTCTGCCAGCCTTGAGTGGGTGCCCGTGTGCACCTGGTGCTGGGGACACAGCAGTGAACGAGACAACCAGAGAACTCCGCCTTGTGAAGAGGACTCGCTCGCTGACACACACCTAGGTGTGAGGTCTCGCACTCCTCTTTCAGGATTTCAGTGTCAAGACCACTTCTGAACAGAGCCGTAACGTGGTAACACTCTGAAATACATCCCGATATGCCCAGATGAGCCATGGGCCTCTGTCCTGTGGGGAGAAGGAATTGGCACCTCCTGACAAGTCTGGTGACAAATCTTCCATCAGTGAGGGCCAGCACCACCTTTTACTCTGTCTTTTCAGGTTTTTGTTGGGATGGTGTCCTTTGAAACACAAGTGTTTAATTTTAATTAAGCTTGACATCTCTTTCTTTCTCTAGTTGCATGTGCTTTTAATGTCATACCTAAGAAACCATTGCCTAACCAAAAGTCATGAAGACTTGCTTCTTTGCTTTCTTCTAAGAGTTTTATACTCTCAGCTCTTACATAAAGGCCTGTGATCTATTTGAGTTCATTTTTGTTCTGTATGTGGTGTGAGGTAGAGGTCCAACTTCATTCTTTTATATATTGATGTCGAATTATCCTAGCACAATTTATTGAAAAAACTACTCTTTCCTTATTGAATGGTCTTTGCACCATTTCAAAGATCATTTCACCATTTATGTGTAGGTTTTTTAGGGGGCTGTCTATTCCATTGATCTAGTTGTCTGTCTTCATACCACTACAACATTGTCTTAATTTTTGTAGCTCCAGTAAATTTTGAAATCAGAACTGTTGTTTTTTCTCATACTATTTTAGCATCAGCTTGTCAATTTATGAAAAAAAAAAAAAGCCACCTGGGATTTTGATAGGAATTACTTTGAATCTGTAAATCAGCTTGGGGAGTATTACCCTTTTAACAATATTAAGTCTTCTGATCAATAAGCATAGCTATTTTTCCATTTATTTAGATTTTTAATTCTTTCAATATTTTTACGCTTTTCAATGAATAGATTTTATACCTTTGTTAAATTTATTACTAAGTACTTTATTTCTGATGCTATTGTAAATTAGATTGTTTTTTGAATTTCGCTTTTGGATTGTTTGCTAATGTATAGGAATAGATGTGGTATTTGTTTATTCATTTGTATCCTACAACCTTGCTAAACTCCGTTATTGTTCTGATATTTTTTTAGTGAATTCCTTAGGGTTTTCCCTATATAAGACCATGTTATCTTCAAATAGAGATCATTGTGCTTCTTCCTTTTCGATCTTTTTGGCTTCCTGGTGGCTCAGACGGTAAAAAATCTGCCTGCAACGCAGGAGACACGGGTTTGATCCCTGGGTTGGGAAGATCCCGTGGAGAAGGGAATGGCTACCCACTCCAGTAGTCTTGCCTGGGAAATTCCATGGACAGAGGAACTTGGCAAGATACAGTCCATGTAGTCGCAAAGAGTCGGACACAACTGAGTGACTAACACTTACTTACTTTCAATCTCTATGCCATTTCTTTCTTGCTCAATTGACCTGGATAGAACTTTCAATATATTATTAAATAAAAGGGTAAGAATGGACATCCTTATCTTGTTCCTGGTCTTGGTGGGGAAAGTATTCATTCCTTCACCATTATAATTAGCTGTGGGTTTTTCATCCATGCTCTTTGTTTCAGTTTAAGGAAGTTTCCTTCTACTTTTAGGTTACTAAGTATTTTTAATCATGAAAGGTTTTCAGATTTTTGTCAAGTGCTTTTTTTCCCCTTGTACCTATTGAGGTGATCGAATGATTATTTTTATTCTATTAATACAGTGCATTAAATTAATTGATTTCCCAATGTAAAGTGAACCTTGCATTCCTAGGATAATTCCCACTTGGTTTTAATGTATAATTCTTTTTATATGTTACTGCATTCAGTTGGCTAGTTGAGGCTTTTGTATCTATATTCATAAGCGATATTGGTATGTAGGGTTTTTTGGTAAACATGTCTTTCTGGTTTTTGTATTAGAATAATACTGGTCTCATAGAAAAAAATTGAGAAGTGTTTCCTTCTCTCCTGTATTTTGAAAGAGTTTGAGAGCATTCATATTAATTCTTTAAATGTTTTGTGAAATTCACCAGTTGAGCCATTTGGGCTTGGGATTTTCTTTGGTGGAAGTTTTAATTTACTAATCCAGTCTCTTGTCTTAGGCCTTTTGGGATCTTCTGTTTCTTCTTTAGTTGGTTCTGATAGTTTGTTTTGTTATGTAATTTGTTGGCATATGGTTGTTCATGATATTCTCTTATAATTCTTTTTTTCTTATAAGCTCAGTAGTAATGTTCCTTCTTTCATTTCTGATTTTAGTGATTTTAATCTTCTCTCTTCCCAATCAGTCTAGCTAAAACTTTGTCAACTTTGTTGATCTTTTCAAAGAATGGAATTTGGTTTTATTTTCTCCCCCTGCTCCCCATTCTCCATGTCCACAATTTCCACTCTCATTTTTATTGTTTTCTTCTTTCTGCTTGCTCTGAGTTTTGTGTGCTTTCCCTCCTCACCCCCTCCCTGTTACTTAAGGTGGAGATTTAGTTTATAGATTTGATTTTTTTGTGTGTGTATTGGCATTTATAGCTAAAAATTTTCCTCTAGGCACTGTTCTATCTCCATCCTGTAAGTTTAGTTTTTTTGTGTGTCTTCATATTTATTTGTTCTGTTTTTTTTTTTTTTTTTTAACATTTTCTATTTCCCTATTGGTATTCTCTGTTGGATAGGATATTTTCAGCATCAGTTCAGTTCAGTTCAGCTCAGTCACTCAGTCGTGTCCGACTCTTTGTGACCCCAGGGACCGCAGCACGCCGGGCCTCCCTGTCCATCACCAGCTCCCAGAATTTACCCAAACTCATGTCCATTGAGTCGGTGATGCCATCCAACCATCTCATTCTCTGTTGTTCCCTTCTCCTCCTGCCCTCAATGTTTTCCAGCATCAGGGTCTTTTCAGATGAGTCAGCTCTTCGCATCAAGTGGCCAAAGTATTGGAATTTCAGCTTCAACATCAGTCAGTCCTTCCAATGAACACTCAGGATTGATCTCTTTTACACTTTCCTTTAATTCCTTAAATATGATGTCCTTTAATTCTTTGAACATATTTACAATAGGGGGGCTCTGAAATTTTGTTAAGTTCGATATCTAGGCCCTCACCAAAGCAGTTTCTAGAGCCTACTCTTTGTTTTCTTCTTGTCATGGGTGATACTTCCTGTTTCTTTGTATGTCTCATGAATTTTTTTGTTGAAAACTGGACACTGCTACAATAACATATTGTAGCAACTGTGGATTTTGATCCCTCTCTTACCTGGGGCTTATTTTCTTATTTATTTCTTCAGAGACTTGGCTGGAATAGTTCACCGAAATCTGTTTTCCCCAGTGTGCAATCTCTGATGTTACTCCTCAAAGAATGAAGTTTCGACCATGTGCAAAGTCTCTCTGACCACCAGGGATTATATTAGTTTTAGCAGTATTCTGTCTGTTTCCCTGGTTTCCCTGTTAAGCTACTAGTTGATCTGACTTGACTGTAACACTCCCAGCCTTAAGCCTCCAGTAGTTGCTAACTCATTACTGTATTGTTTTTGGCAAAGTCTGGGGCATAAATTGTTCCACAGTTTAATCTAACTAAAGTCAGGCCCCTTTGTTTACTGCTCTGAGCTCAGAAGGGCTCTTCTTACCTGTCTCTTTCCCCGCTTTACTCTCTTAAACTTCTAGAGAGTAGAAGAGCCTCTACTACCATTTTGTTTGCTGCTACTGGTTTTAAGCATCTTAGAGACTCCTCTTAACTGTTTACTACCAAAATCTCCATTGTTTTTGACAACATCCCATGTTGTCTTCCCAGTAAAGTTATGTCCTCTTAGGGAGTGCTCTGTGAATTCTCTGATCTTATGGCCTTTTCTCTCCTCAAAACATCCCACTCGCCTTCTAGAGTAGTCTGTTCTGTACATCTGTTTTGCACTCGTTACCATCTTTCTATTCCATATATATGTGTTCACTTTATCTTTCTGGCTTACACTCTGTATAATGGGCTCCACCTTCCATCTCATTCTGATTCAAATGAATTCTTTTTAATCTGAGTAATATTCCATGTGTATATGTACCCAGCTTCCTTATCCATTCGTCTGCTGATGGGCATCTAGGTTGCTTCCATGTCCTGGCTGTTATAAACAGTGCTGCGATGAACATTGGGGTGCACGTGTCTCTTTCAGATCTGGTTTGATTGTTTTTTTAAAAAATTATTTTCACTAGTTAAGTGTTTGTTTCAGTGGGGAAACAGTGCTGCGATGAACATTGGGGTGCACATGTCTCTTTCAGATCTGGTTTGATTGTTTTTTTAAAAAATGATTTTCACTAGTTAAGTGTTTGTTTCAGTGGGGAGATGAGCTTCTCACACTGCCATTCTAGAAGTGTGGTCACGTTAGGAAGTTTTATCTCCCCATCACTTTTTAGTGTGAAAAATTCTAAACAGCAGAGTTGAAAGAATTTTGACAGTGAATACCCATAGTCTCCTTACCAAGATTCTACCATTAACATTTTGTTATAGCTGTTGTATCATATATCTGCCCCATTTGTCTATCAGTCACTCTGAATTTTTGTCTATCAATCACTGTATTTTTGGATGCAGTGCAGAGTAAGTTACTGACATCAGTAACTTCTAAATTCTCCAGCATGTATATCATTAACTAGAATATAGTATTTGTTTGCAGTTTTTTTCTTGTGAGATTAAATTTGCATACAATGAAGTATATAAATCTTAAGAGTATAATCACTGAGTTTTGATATATTCATGCACCTGTGCAACCTAGACTCCTCTGTCCTGATATGAAATATTTCCATCACCCAACAAAGTTCCCTCATGTCTCTTCCCAGTCAGTCACTACCACCTCCCTGCCCCCAGAGGCAACCGCCATAATGATTTTTTCCTACCGTTTATTAGTTTTTTTCCTGGTCTAGAACTCTACATATTAAGATGTTATATAGTATGTACAAATTAGGACATTATATATTACACGAACTCTTTCATGTAAAACTTCTTTCGTTTAACCTGATGCTTTTGCGAGGCATCCATGTTACATGTATCAGTAGTTTATTCCTTTTTATTACTGAATAGTATTACATGGTATGAATTCAACAACTTATTTATCCATTCTGTTTTTACAGTCACCTGGGCTATAATTTACTAGAGGACTTTAGGCAGAGAATTGACATTAATTTGCTCTTAAGATAGGTCATTCTGGTTAGTAAATTGGAGGCAAACCATGAGGGCAGGCAGGAAGAGACCTGGTAGGGGGTTCTTGCAGCAGTTCAGGTGAGATTTGAGGTTGGTTTGGATGAACATTGTCATTGGAGATGATGAGAGGTGACCTGATTCAGGGTATATTTTGGAAGTCAAGCTAATGGGATTTTCCTGATGGACAGGATGTGGAAAGTGAAAGAAAAGAAAGAATCAAAGAGGACTCTATTCCTCCAATCCATTCCTAAAACCAAACTTTGCCATTGTGAGGGTGGAGAAGCAATAAAAAACAAGCCATGAACTTTCTGCATAGAGATTTGGCTAAAAAACAGTTGGAAGGTAATCACTAAGCAAGTATTTGCCAAATGCTTCCAGGGGGCAATCGAGTAGTTCATATGCTACATTCTGTGAACACATGCGGCTTGTTAGACAACCAGCATAATTTTCAGCTTCTCTTCCTATGATAATATCACTATTAGAAATACAAGTCAACTTAATTTTTGAATCTCTGTTTCATCCACCCTACCACCTGCCACCTCACTTGACCTAACACTTAAGAGCTGTTGACTTTAAGATTCAACTTCCCTTATTTCTCTCTGACAGGAAACTCTTAAATGTTGGTTATTGCTTATCTGAATCTTTAAATATGTCGCTGTGTTTCATGATTGGCCTTTTAAAAAGTATCATGTAAAGAATGATCCCTTTACATGTAATGAGGCTGAGATCCAGGTTTCATTAAATAAACAAGCATTTATTGAGTGCCTTCTAGATCCTGGGAACTGTACTAGACATTGGTTATACCATGGTAAATAAGATAGACGTTACCCTAAAAGAGTTCAAGTTGGGAGGTTTTATTACAATGTGATAAATACTGTAACAGAAAGAAAGCCTGTAAAAGTTGCACTCAGAGGCTTAAGGTTCAAGCCAGGAAAAACTTCCAGAGGATCTATTTCAGTTTAGGACTGAGGGACTGAAAAAAAAAAAAGAGTCAGAGAAGTTGAAGATGGAGCAGAACAGGATATTCCAGGTGGGAGAAGCAGCATGATTGAAAATCCAGACATGTATGTGGTAAACTGGTAGAACTTCAAATATGAGATGGGGGAAGTCAAGTCTAAGAGGGGGTTATTAGAGAGGGATGTGAGGGGACAGATCATGAGGGCTTCCTAAACTCTACTAAGGAATCTGGACTTTCTGAGTTTTCAAAAACAGTGTAGGTATTGGATTGATGTGTGCAGCATTGGAAGCAGGCAGACCAGTCAGTGGTTCAGGAAGGAGATGATTGTGGCATGAACAAAGTAGTGTGGAGAAGCTTTGAGGGGGAGGAGAAATACATGAACTTAAAGACATATTGATGAGGTAGCATGGATCAGCAGAAGAAGTCAAGGGCAAAGTCCAGGTTTTTGATATGGTAGCAAGTTGAAAATGTGAGAAGGAGACCCAGGAGAGATGATATGTGCCATGGTTGAAGGTAGAAGGGAAACTCATGAACACAGTGGACATGTTGAGTCTGAGGTGTCTTCAGAGATGTTCAAGATATGTTGAATTGGTGGTTGGACTTACAGATATAGAACTCAAAGAAGTCTCCACTGGAGAATATACATTTGTGGGTCATCTGTATGTATGTATTTTTTAAAATTATGGGCATGGGATGAGATAGTCTAAAGAGAAAGCATACAGTGAAGAGAGAAGAGACTCTGTGCTGAGTCTCTGTTAATTTAAGTAACTGCAACATTTAACAGCTAGATAGAAGAGAAAAATTCTACGAAAAACCGAGAAGGGGCCAGAGGAAAACCAGCATAGTATTTCAAGGAGATATATATTTCAGAGTTCCAAAGAATAGCAAGCAGAGATTAGAAAGCCTTCCTAAGTGATCAATGCAAAAAAATAGAGGAAAACGATAGAATGGGAAAGACTAGAGATCTCTTCAAGAAAATTAGAGATACCAAAGGAACATTTCATGCAAAGATGGACACAATACAGGACAGAAACGGTATGGACCTAATAGAAGCAGAAGATATTAAGAAGAGGTGGCAAGAATTCACAGAAGAACTATACAAAAAAGATCTTCATGACCCAGATGACCACGATGGTGTGATCACTCACCTAGAGCCAGACATCCTGGAGTGTGAAGTCAAGTTGGCCTTAGCAAGCATCACTATGAACAAAGCTAGTGGAGGTGATAGAACTACAGGTGAGCTGTTTCAAATCCTAAAAGATGATGCTGTGAAAGTGCTGTACTCAGTATGCCAGCAAATTTGGAAAACTCAGCAGTGGCCACAGGACTGGAAAAGGTCAGTTTTCATTCCAATCCCAAAGAAAGGCAATGCCAAAGAATGTTCAAACTACCACACAATTGTAGTCATCTCACAAACTAGCAAAGTGATGCTCAAAATTCTCCAAGCTAGGCTTCAACAGTATATGATCCGAGAACTTCCAGATGTTCAAGTTGGGTTTGGAAAAGGCAGAGAAACCAGAGATCAAATTACCAACATCCATTGGATCATAGAAAAAGCAAGAGCATTCCAGAAAAACATCTACTTCCGCTTTACTGGTAAAGAATCTGCCTGCAATGTGGGAGACCTAGGTTTGATTTCTGGGTTGGGAAGACCTCCTGGAGAAGGGAACAGCTACCCACTCCAGTATTCTGGCCTGGAAAATTCCATGGACTGTATAGTCCATGGGGTCGCAAAGAGTCAGATACAACTGAACGACTTTCATTTTCACTTTTTCTGCTTTATTGACTATGCCAAAGCCTTTGACTGTGTGGATCACAACAAACTGGAAAATTCTGAAAGAGATGGGAATACCAGACCACCTTACCTGCCTCCTGAGAAATCTGTATGCAGGTCAAGAAACAACAGTTAGAACTGGACATGGAACAACAGACTGGTTCCAAATCAGGAAAGGAGTACATCAAGGCTGTATATTGTCACCCTGGTTATTTAACTTATATGCAGAGTTCATCACGTGAAATGCTGGGCTGGATGAAACACAAGCTGGAATCAAGATTGCTGGGAGAAATATCAATAACCTCAGATATGCAGATGACACCATCCTTATGGTAGAAAGCAAAGAAGAACTAAAGAGCCTCTTGATGAAAGTCAAAGAGGAGAGTGAAAATGCTTGCTTAAAACTCAACATTCAAAAAACAAGGATCATGGCATCTGGTCCCATCACTTCATGCAAATAGATGGGGAAACAATGGAAACAGTGACAGACTTTATTTTCTTGGGCTCCAAAATCACTGCAGATGGTGAGTATAGCCATGAAATTAAAAGACACTTGCTCTTTGGAGGAAAAGCTATGACCAACCTAGACAGCATACTGAAAAGCAGAGACATTACTTTGCCAGCAAAGGTCCGTCTAGTCAAAGCTATGGTTGTTCCAATAGTCATGTATGGATGTGAGAGTTGAAAGCTGAGTGCTGAAGAATTGATGCTTTTGAACTGTGGTGTTGGAGAAGACTCTTGAGAGTTCATTGGACTTCAGGAAGATCAAACCAGTCAATCCTAAAGGAAATTAGTCCTGAATACTCATTGGAAGGACTGATGCTGAAACTGAAGCTCCAACACTTTGGCCACTTGATGAGAAGAACTGACTCATTGGAAAAGACCCTGATGCTGGGAGATATTGAAGGCAGGAGGAGAAGGGGACGACAGAGGATGAGATGGTTAGATGGCATCATCAACTCGACGGACATGAGTTTGAGCAAGCTCCGGGAGTTGGTGATGGACAGGGAAGCCTGGCATGCTGCAGTCCATGGGGTTGTAAAGAGTTGGACATGACTGAATGACTGAACTGACTGATTTCAAGCAAAGTAAAAGTGAAAATCCCTCAGTCATGTCCGACTCTTTGCGACCCTAGGGACTATACAGCCCATGGAATTCTCCAGGTTAGAATACTGGAGTGGGTTGCCTTTCCCTTCTCCAGGGGATGAAATGGTCAATAAACTCAATTGTTGCTGAGAGTTCAAATCAAATGAGAATTGGAAAGTGTTCATAGGGTTGAGTGAGCAACACAGAATTTAATTTTTGTTGTTAGAGCTGTTTAGAGAAGGGGGAAAATCCAGATTGAAGTAAGTTGAGGGGGAAGTAGAAGGTAAGAAAATAAAGCCAATGAATGCAGATAATTCTTTAGAGAAGTTTGGCTGTGAAGGTGCTGAGGGAGAGGCCAGTGTTTGGTTAAGGATGTGGGAATGAGGGAGAGTTTTTCCAAGATGGTAGAGACTTGAGTAAGTTAAAAGCCAGAGAGAAGGATTCAGTTGAAGAGAAGCTGATTTCAGAAGAGAGGCAGTGAATAATAAAAATATATAGTTCTTAAAAAGGTGAGAAGGGGCTGAAATACAAAACTATGATGGTCTTAACAGGAGATAGACTATCATCTGTATTGTAACCCAAGATAAGAAGGAAGACAGAATGCTAAGGGAGGTTTGGTTATTTGTACAGAGTGGTTGAGAAATTGGTATCTGATGGTTTTCTTTTCTCTTGGGAAGGAAGGAAAGGCACGTGGTCAGAAGATGGTTGTGGAAAGTTCTTCTGGAGAGGAGGGGAGGGTTGCAAGGTTGCAGGTGAGTGTTGAAGTGACCATAAACTGATGGAGATGATTCTAAGTCTTTGTGAACTAAGCTGCCCTCATGTGATTTTCTCCATTCAGCTTTTGCGTGCTTGGGCTTGGCAGGAGACAAGTTGAAGCCAGAGTGTTGGGGCCATCCAGAGTTATGGTGGCAGAAGACAATTCAGCATTTGTCTGACTTGTCTTTCTCAAAATATTCTCCTGACAGATGTTAACAGCAGAAAACTTCCTTGGTCAGAGAAGTTTGGGAGAACTGCTGTATACTCCAATCCCTTCTTAATATGCATATTAACATATTTGAAGCTCTGAGGGTCTCACGTTTGAATACTCAGTTAAATTTAGTGTAGTCAACTTTTTCAAGCTTATTTGCATCTCGAGTAGTATGTGTGTGTTGCATCTGCTAAGGTCTTACAGTTTGGTTTAGGTTGGGTCATTCACCTCACTGCCACATAAAATGGTAGGAGCTTTTCTTTTCATTCAACATGTTTAAATGATCTGCAGTTAGCCATTTAGAGTCACATTAATTTAGGGCAGAGCAATACCTACTGTTTTCTGAAACACTCCTCATTCTTTATGAACCTATTTCATGTGCCTGTTCCATTTATTACCAAATAAACTTAAAAAACAAACAGACTGTAAACTGGCTTCCTTATTGTTTTCCCAGGACCATAAGAAGTCGATGTGAGAACTGGCAAGGAAAGCCGGACCATCTCAAATGATTAGGATTAAGGCTGGCAGGGAGGACAACAGTCAGAGTTACTTGTATTATTATTTTACTACTACTACTAATCAGAATTTTCATGGTCTTTACAGTTTACAAATTGTTTTCATATGTGTTATTTTTCAAAACCACATTTGGTCATTATTGAGCAAGGAACAGCTATCATTGGTGAGCACAAGGAACATAGTTTGGGGAGATGACAAATGAAAAGATATGATGAGGAAAAAAAGAGAGGAGCTATATGGAATGGAGCTTAAAAAATATTGGGGACAGTGGTCTAAAGCATGCATTCTCAGTGAAGGTCAAAATTACCATGGGTGTAAAAAGCGGTTTAGGGGAGGCAGAAAAATGAGTAAACATTATGGAACTTGGGACCCTCCAAAGGGCCACCATAAAAAAACAGACATGCCATGTGTTAGTGGTATTAACATTTCTTGGTGGGGGTGGCAATTAGGGAAAAAAAATCTCAGAAGGCTTGTTGGTTGGGGGTGGTGATGGTGGTGAGATTTTGTGGTTTAAATTCCATGGTGCCTATTGAAGTTTTGGACAACTGTCAGTGTTTCTTCTGTTCCCAGACACATTAGACAATTAATTTGTCTAGCACAGAGTCTGCATCTGGCTTCATTCGTCTGCCCGTCTTGCCCAAGGCCCTATGTGACCTTGTTTTGCGCCTTTAAACCCTCTCTTCAAGCCACAGTTAACTGAATTAGGGTGGACATGAGCAAAGATCAGTTAAGGCATAGATTGGCCGGTGAATGATTGGCTGGTCTTGGGGAGCCTGGCTGCGGTCACTTCCTCATGTCAGACTTCTGTGGTGCTATTCTTGTTGTTATGATGTGTCTACCACTTCTCCCTTTGAGATAACTTGAGTGGGTCTCAAAGGAGACCAGGTTATAACATCACTGCAGTTATAACACTTGGCCTGCTGGTGTCCCATTTGAGTGAGGCTAAATGTAATTGAATGAAGACGTAAGAGAAATTTATTTGAATCTTCAGCTCTTTGTCCTTCATGTATTAGTTAAGGGAGGGCTTTTCTGGTCATTGTAGGTTTAGCAGCATTCCAGGCCCTTCCCCACTAGGTGCCAGAAATGTCCCCTCTGCAAAGTGTGACAACCAGAAATGTCTTTGAACATTGCCACATGTCCCTTGTGGGGCAGTCACCTCTGGTTGAGAACTACTGATATTGAGAAACTAGAATGTCAGAAAATTATAAATTTCCTAATGGTATCATGATCAGAAATGCCTTAAATAAAGGGTTTGTGATCTGCTGTTAAACTTCACCTTAATAAGGATGTTACCAGAAATGATGGAAGACAGTCTTTGAGAGCTGAGACCAGTTACCAAGATATTCACAGCTAGCAGTAATGAGCACCAGATGCTTTCTAAGCAGGTTCTGTATATCAACTCATTAGCTACCCTGGCAACTCCAAGGAGTCGGTACTGCTATTATTATACCCACCCTACAGTTAAGGGAGCTGAGACATGAGAGGTTGAGAGACTTGCTGAGGTCACCCAACTGGTAACAGCTAAGTCACCCAGACAACCCAGTTCTAGGGCCCACATGTTTATGAGCACATAACCTCTTGGTCATACTGTTCTTTCTGTAACATCTGTACTTCTTTAACCTCCGCAATACTCAGCATACTACCAAGCATATAACAAGTTCTCACTGGACCTTGATGGGTCCTGTCCATATTGACATTGGCATTTACTGGGGCACTTTGTCCCAGATCTCTGCTCCAAAAATGCCTCTGCTCAAATATCACTTTCTCAGTAAAGATATTCCTTATTGCCCTCTTTTAAAACATTACTCTCCCTCATCTCCCAAACACTTACCCAGCTTTATTCTTCCCCACAGTACTTATCACCATCTGACATTTATTTATTGTTTATTCCTCCACTCCCCAACAGACCAAAATAGAAGCTTTTGGTCTATTTTGAAAGGAGGGGCTTTGCCTATGGTGTTTGCTGCTATATCCACAGCACCTTGAACATTCCTTGGCATGCCATCAAATGTATGAGATGAATGAAGAAATCCTTTAACTTAATCCTATATCCAATATCCTTGCTTTGATTATCTGTCCTTACTTTTTCCTCAGTACTGCCTTTAACAAATAATCTTTCTCTGAATGAACAGGAACATTTATGCAGGAGAGGGGCCCAGCCCTCAATAGAAATGCCAGGGTATTGGGGATCCCCCACTAGTACTGACCAGACGTATACTAGTGGCCTATGTCACTTACATATGTTTATTTTTAATTTTGCTTTGCTGGTCTGTGAAAGTAATCCAATAGAGTCATTACAATATGCATACTCAGAGAAAATAACTTATGTTTTGCTTTATATTTACATAGAACAATTATAAGCTATTCTTTCAAGAAAGATGTTACATACTATTCAGTGACAGATTTTGCACAAAAATCTGATTCTACCTTCTCATTTCTCCCTATACCTACTATTCATAAGCTGAAAAGAATATAATTTTAATTAAAAGTAATTTAAAAACTTAGCAATTGCTCTCATTATATAGAAAATGAAGCCACAGTCAACACCACTTTGTTTCCAAGCTAACCTTTTCTCACCCTCCAAACACATATTCAAAATTTTGGGGCTCCCTTCTCTCCCCAAAGTGGTGGGCTTAGGGCACTTGCCCAGTATGGCTGTTTTATAAAAATCATCAATTGCTTTCCTGCAATTAGGCATTTCAGGCCATTATGTTTCTCTAGACATGAAATAGCTCATTCCCCAAGCCTGATTACTAGCCCTAAGAAATTTAAATCAAATTCAAATGTCATATGTGTTCAAACTCATCCTTGGATCCTGTGCAGCTCAAATAGGCTTGGCAAGCAAACAAATGCCTCCCTGTTTAGCGGGGGTGGAGGGCTGGAACAGATGCCTCCAGAGTAATAAAGCTCTTCTGCAGAACACAGTCCTCTGTACTCATCATGGGTTCTCAGCTTCCCAAATTCCCCATGTCTCATAATTGACTGTACTGCCCCTGGCGCCCCTGAACTCCAGTGCCAGCTTCCTGAACACTTCAGTAGGAAACATTCCATTGCTCTCTAAATATTGCTCAGCACTGGGTCACAGTTTTAGAGGTAATATAGTGTGATTTTATACTACACATTCTTACATAAGAATGCCATTACAATATTATATTCTCCAAACTTTTTTGGGGGGTTGCGGTTTGAGGTTAAGAATATGATACTGCAAACAAATATAAATTAATTTAGACCAGAGATATCTGATAGAACTTTTACAGTGATGGAAATGACCTATATCTATGCTGTCCAGTACAGTAGCCATTAGCCACACGTTGCTATTAAATACTTGAAACGTGGCTAATGCAACTGAGGAACTGAATTTCATTTTAATTTTAACTTGTTTAAATCTAAACATCCACCAATGGCTCCAGTATAGCAGTGGTCCTCAACCTTTTTGGCACCAGGGATTTTGGCACCAATTTCATGGAAGAGTTTCATGGACTGGGGTGGGGGTGCATGGTTTTGGGATGAGTCAAGTGCATTACATTTATTGTGCTCTTTATTTCTAACCAAATGCTACTGCTGATCTGATAGGATGTACCAGTCTGTGGCCTGGAGGTTGGGGACCTCTGCTATATAGGGTCATGTATAAGACTGTCCTTCAAGAAGATGGACTTCATCTGACATCAGGACTTGGAATATAGGAAACTTAAAACTATTTTAAAGTAGATCTTAATTTTAAATAAGATCCTGAGATTTCACTCTCTCCTGGAGATGGGGTGACTCTTGGAGATGGAAAAGCAAGCTGCTCTGTACTCTGGCATTCCATAGAGATGGTTCCTAAGGAAGTTGCTAACTTTAAGACAGTGTAGAGGCTGGAATTTCAGAGGGAAAATCAGAGATGGTCAAGTCTATCACTATCTCTTCCTCTCACTGACCGTCTTCACTCTGTTTCCACCATCACTTACTGCAGTGGCCTTATTTTCAATGTTGGGGAAATTTTTTATAGTTTTGAAAGGTTTGTAGTGGCAAGAAGCACATGCCTGAGAGATTCTAGGCTCTTGAGGAGGGTCTAGGGTGGCATGGGTTTAGATATTAGAATAAATTCACTCATTTAAAACCCATATAAATTAACTTCAAAGACCCAGATGGCAAAGGTATCCACTCAAGCACCTCAGGGGTGGCACAGCCCAGGAGCAAAATGGAGTGGGAAAATTCCCATCTGACGTGGAGGGAGCTTCATGAAGTGAGGAGCATGCCAAAAGTGGATGTGGGAACAAAAGGAACGGTGAAGTGATTGTACCTCTCAGCTGTGAACAAAGAGAAATGTTTATAGAGTCAGGACTCAGACACAGAGTTTCAGATACACAGGGACCTTCTTCCTATTCCTTCCAACCTGAGGATAGCACCTGTGTCATGAGTAAGTGCTTAGATACTTGGCAGGCACTGGAGAAGTCATCTGTCTTGGGGCAAGAAGGCAAAGAGTGCTGCTGCCCAGGGCAGGGGGTACCACTGTCAGACTGGCTGTGGAAGAGCTACAGAGTCATGTGATAAACATACAGAATCCCAGCCTCTTCAGCAGATCTGAAGTCGGACGTGACAAAACACATCTTTAACAAGGATTTTGATACACAACTAGATGTGGGGAATCCTGCAAAGACTGAAGGAAACAACCTTTCTTGTTAGGGGAGGTGACCAGGAAGAGCTGAATGGCACCAATTATGTTATAACTGAGGTCCTCTGGCTGAGGTATGAGACTAAAAGAACTCTAGAACCTAGAGTGATGCATCCTGTATTATTACAGCTTACATCTCACATTCGAGTGGGCTTAGCTGTGGTTGTCTACTTTCTACAAATTCTTGAGAGGGCAGTGTATAGATCAGTATTGACCAAGTTATACTTAGTCCATCATCTGAACCACACATTGTCTTAACAATTTTGTTTTATGTGTGGGTGATAGATAATAGCAAAAGTATTTATAAAGAATCTATAAATATGAGAATATATATATATAAAAAACCTAATCACTGTGCTATACACCTGAAATTAATACAACATTGTAAATCAACTATATTTCAGTAAAAAAAAATTTTCTTAATTTAAAAAGTAAAATATTCCAGTAAAAGAAATATATAAAGATGATTAAGCTGTTAGTTAAGATCCCATAAGAACAAATATTTACTACTAACTAATTAGAAAGCATAAAAAGGTACACTCCAAACAGAATCTTATTTTGAAATTTTAGTGTTAACAGATGGCAATTTCACAGCTTAAAATAGGAAAACACTGAGGGGAACTGATGTCCAAATTGGGTCCAGCCACCCCATGAACTTAAAAGCTTGCTCTGTTGTGCAGAGATTTTCTTCCATATTTGTGATAATTGACAGTTGTTATGGCCAGTCTCACAGGTAAGCGTCCAACCCTTATCTCTGCTCTCTTTTTGAATCCACTGGGAGCTCTGAGGTCTCAGTGTTCACATGCCTGTTGAACCTGTTGGTGGGCTCTTTGGCAGAAGACCCATTTCCCTGTTTTTTCCTGTTTCTCTCCTTTCCCATTGGGCAAGATGTGGACAGAGGAGTTTATGGATTTCCTCCAGTGATATTGCTTGTACCACGTAGGACCCAGGTCACAGAATCTCTGAGGTATACACAGGTAGGAAGCCCAAAAAGAGAAGAAAGGCATCACTTCTGTTTTGTTGGTTGGTATGTGCTTCTCACATAAGGTTCACAAGTCTCTTTTCTAGAAATGAGCAGAGACACAAAGATCTCTCGACTTGAACACGTGTGGGCAAACCCATTCTCACGCATACACTGACACATACTGTCAAAGCTCAGAAACAGCCTTCAGTTAACGTGACTGAAGCTGGTGCTGGGTGGAGAAGGAGCCTCCTTAATCCTCTTGGTAGACCAGCTCATAGGGGCTCCAGGTAGACAGAAGATCCAGTGACAGGTTTTTCTGCTCTTGGTCTGATGTGACAAGGTGGTAGCCCAGCAGGTTCATGGTATTCCTGCAGACTTTCTGAAGTCGAAAAACCTTTTGATAAGGCAGGGACCAGCGCCAGGCCTGAGAGACATTGAGGGCATTCCTGGCATTTGTGTGGAAGGCGTGCTTACCCATGCCCTTGCCTCGAGTGATATTATGTACCCAAGTCTGGAGCCGGGGCAAGAATTTCAGCCCTACGTATTCATACATTCGGGCAGTTTGGGCCAGGGGGTCCCGGACCAAGTCCTCATAGCGCACGAGCAGGTAGCGCTGCCTTAGGGCTTTGGGCAAGGACTGCACGGCTTTGAAGATCTCCAGCTGGCTTTGGCAGATGACTTGCATTGCATAGTAAGGTTGATCCTCCTTCTTGAGTTTCTGCCGATGCTGCCCCATCACAATGTGGCTGTCAATCTTAAGTTCATTCGTGGTGTGTTCTCGGGACCGGAACACTGCGCGGGGGTCCCGGACCAGGTGCACAATGTGCAGGTTGAGGGAAGGGTCTCTCAGCAGCGGGTAGAGCACCTGCAGGTTGAAGAAGCGCACCTCCTTGAGCACCACGTGGCTGTAGCTGCGGCAGGCCTCCTCCACCACCTCGAAGGGCTGCTGGTGGCACAGAATCCTGCAGTGGGCCTGGGGTATGATCTTATCTCGCGGGAAGAGGTTGCAGGCCGGTGGGGAACACAGGGCCCGGCTGCCGTCCCACTGGAATAGGCTGGACTGTTTCCGGGGGCCAGGATTCATGTAGGCATCAAAGACGCTCATGTCACACAGAAAGACAGCCCGAATGAGGTCCCGCACAGCCATATGCAGCCTCTGGGCTGTGCTTTGTGTGAAGGTCATCCACACATGCCAGGCGGGCTCCATCAGGTAGAAGACATCTGGGTGCTGTCCAAAAAGCTGCCCTACAAAAGAGGAGCCAGAGCGCCATGAAGATAGGACCAGCACATGCACGTGAGGGGGCTTGGGTTCCTCCTTCACCTGCAGGGAGTTGTCGTCGTGGGAGTACACAAGGATGAACAGAATGAAAATGGCCATCTGGGAAGCCAGGAACAGCAGGAGCTTCATTCTTTTGAGCGGTATCATGCTGAAGTGATAGACCATGGAAGAACAAACAGAGCGGTATTTTAGGCTATCACAACATAGAATTGTATTGTACAGATGTACCACAATTTATCAGTATTTAACCAGTGTCCTTACTGGTGAGCTTGGGGTTGTTTCCAGTCTTTGGCCATTTCAGAGCTTTCAGTAATGACCTTTATGTTCACACATCATTATCCAAGCATGTAAGCTAACTCCCAAGAAGCGGAATTGCCGAGTCAGCAAGTATGGGTATGTGTACCTTTGGTATCTGTTGTCCAGTTAGGCTTCATACTGGTTATAAGCCATTGTCTGTGTCTAGAGCTCCAGAGATTTTAGGGAGCAGATTTTAGAGGAGGAATTGGACAGCCACAGATATGACTCTTGGAGTTTATGGCTTGCTTCCTGAAGAGGTAGAACATGCTTTGCCAGCCCATGGGCTTCCCTTGGAAGTCCCCTGAACCTTCTGGGAAGTGTGTGATGACCTCAACCAAACGTTAAGTGGCAGTGGCCCAGAAATCTTTCTCTTCCATTCATGACAACAATGCATTTCCTCCACATGTGCCAACAGATCCAGTGAGGATCATCTCTCCCAGGTGCCAAAAAAAGCACATTGTTATATGCCAGGAACATGTCAATGAATAGTAATTCCTGTCTTGGCCCTGAAGGTTAGAACAGGACCAGCTAAGAAGAACAGGACCTAGTTCTTTTGAACTTGAGCCCAAGAGGAAATGATTAGAAACTAAGCCATGTTTGATAATGACTCAAGAATTGAGCCAAGCATTGAGGAACTGACCTTCTCCCAAAGACAATATGAGTATGAGGAAAAGTTTGGAACAAAGATAGGAATTAATGGAGTGAAAGAGAAAGGAAAGAACTTGACCTGTGTAGAAATATAAGGCTAGAATTTTATAGGCAGGGCCTATAATCAGCTCAGGAAAAAGCTAACATTTCCTAGAGACTGGTAACATGGACCTTTCAAAAGTCCACCTCCTGCCCCCATGTGGCTTCGGGCCAGCTCAGGGTCCAGAGTGGGCTACATGCTCTGAGCACTCCTTGCCTGCCTGTGGTCCTGACCTCATGCCCATTCTTACCCAGAGCAGGAGCCTGGCCTTCAGACTCGTCTCCAGTTGTCCTCAGGCTTTAATTGGCCACAGTTTTCAGGGACTGCCAAGGGAACCCTCTCACTTTCTTTCTCTGTTTTTTCTTTCCATGAGCAATTTCCCTGGCCAGCAGGAAAGTATGCTTTTGTAAAGTGAATCCCATCTCTTGTCACTGGGATCTGGATACAACCTGGATCTAAGCAACCCATAATGGGGCTGATGAGCTCAGCCAGAGACCCTTGAAGGTGTGTCTCAGGGAAAGATCATCTCTGCAGTCACTGGAATCAGTGTAGAGGCGGCCCAGAAAGAACAGGAAACTGAAGGCTTTTCATGGCAATCTCCTCTCATCTAACCATCACCCCTCCCCGGCTGTCCTACACTAACCTCCACTGTAGACCCTCCTTGAGGTTGGGAAGCATGTATGAGAGGTCCCTAGTGCACCTTCCTGAGTGTTGTTTTCTGGCTATTTGATGCATGCTTGAACCCTGCCCTCCCTGTTATCTAATCCTGAGTCTGCTCATCTCTAGCCTGGCTTTTATAGTAAGTAACCTCTCACTTCTGTCTCTCAGTTCTCTCCCTCAGCTCTCCACCTCATTCACTGCTACCAAAATCTATCTTTTTAAAGCACAAGCCTGTCGCTCCCTCTCTTAAAGTCCTTCAATAGCTTTCTGACACATATAGGATTAAATCCCCATTTCTCATGTTTGGGGGCCCTACATAATTCGATCTTAGATCTCCTGTCACTCCCTTCCCTTTCTGACACCTTAGGTTCTGGATTTTACTTCCAGTTCTTCCAACTTACCCTGTGATTTATTGTTAGTAATTTAATTTATCTTTGGCTGTGCTGGGTCTTCGTTGCTGCAAGGGCTTTTCTCTAGTTGCAGTGAGTAGAGGCTACTCTCTAATTGTGGTGCACAGGTTTCTTATTGTGGTGGCTTCTCTTGTTGTGGAGCATGGGCTCGAGGGCTGATGGGCTTCTGTAGTTGTGGCTCCCAGATTTTAAAGCACTGGCTTAGTAGTTTTGGCACATGGACTTAGTTGCTCCGCAGCAAGTGGGATCTTCCCAGACCAGGGATGGAACCCTGTGTCTCCTGCATTGGCAGGTGGATTCTTTACCACTGAGCCACCAGGGAAGCCCCTGTCCCATTGTTTACAAGCTCTGAGACATTTGCAAGACAACCACTCTTTCCTCAAGATTCTGCCCACCTCTCAGCTTTCTCCCTGAAAGGTATCTTATTTCCTCCCAAGATTTAGTTTTCTCCCGAACTTTCCATTCCCATCCATCTCTCTCTTTCTCTGTAGCACAGTTAAGTGAAGTGAAAGTTGCTCAGTCATGTCCGACTCTTTGCGACCCCATGGACTATAGAGTCCATGGAATTCTCTAGGCCAGAATACTGGAGTGAGTAGCCTTTTCCTCCTCCAGGGGATCTTCCTAACCTAGGGATTGAACCCAGGTCTCCCGCATTGCAGGCAGATTCTTTACCAGCTGAGCCACAGGGGAAGCACCTGTAGTACAGGGGAGGATGAATATCTCTCACTGGGCTGCTATTACTTAAAGGTAAATGCTGTGTCTTATCTTGTTTACTGGCACATAAAACACACAGCTGATTAGGGCTCATTAAATACTTGTTGAACAAATAACTAAATAAATGAGCGTGAGAAGTGGCATGTGTGCACACATGCTGAGTCACTTCAGTCATGTCCACTCTTTGCGCCCCCATGGACTGTAGCCTGCCAGGCTCCACTGTCCATGGGATTCTCCAGGCAAGGACACTGGAGTGGGTTGTCATTTCCTCCTCCAGAGGATCTTCCTGGCCCAGGGATCGAACGCATATTAGTTACTAAAATTTAGATGATTTTATTGAATATTGAGCACAAAACCAATACTATCTCAACTGCATGCAGCAAGATATTAAGTCAGAACCTTAGTTTAGAAGCAATATGGCACAGTGAACCTAACTCCAAAAAAATAGGTTCTGTACAGAGCATGTATTACTTAGAACTAAGGGGGTAAAAACCACGAGCATCATTAAAAAAATATTTATTAATAAGAAATTAAAGCCCCGTCGAAGGGCAATAGACTACTCACAAAACTTCCCTGGGTTTGTTAGTAAGAGAAGAAAATAGAAGGAAAAAAAACACTCAGCACAACCTATCATCTCCTTCCAAAAAACGTAATTTAAAAACATATTGGAGTCTTTCCTGGTGGTGCAGTGGATGAGAATCAGCCTGCCAGTTCACAGGACATGGGTTTGACCCCTGATCTGGGAAGATTCCACATGCTGCAGAGCAACCAAGCCTGTGTGCCTCAACTATTGAAGCCAGCATGCCCAGAGCCTGTGCTTTGCGTCAAAAGAAGCCACCGCAATGAGGAAGCCTGAGTACCACAACAAAGAGTAGCCCCCACTCACGCAAGTAGAGATAGCCCAAGTGCAGCAACAAAGACCCTGTGCAACCAAAAATAAATAAACAAAAGAAAAAATAAACACTATATTGGGACTTCCTTGGCAGTCCTGTGGTAAAGACTTTGCCTTCCTAGGCAGGGGATCAGGTTCGATCCCTGTTCGGGCAGCTAAGATCCAATATGCCTTGTGGCCAGAAAACCAAAACATAACACAGAAGCAGTGTTGTAACACATTCAATAAAGACTTTAAAAACAGTCCACATGGGGCTTCCTTGATGGCCCAGTGGTAAAGAATCCACCCGCCAATGCAGGAGACGCGGGTTGGATCCCCTGATCTGGGAAGATCCCATAGGCATTAGAGCAACTAAGCCAGGGTGCTGCAACTACCGAACCTGTGCTCTAGAGCCCATGAGCCGTGACTGATGAGCCCCTGTGCCGCAACTGCTGAAGCCCGTGCCGCTAGAGTCTGTGCTCTGCCACAAGAGAAGCCACCACAGTGAGAAGCCTAAGCACCACAACTAGTGAGTAGCCAGAAGACCCAAAATATATAATTTTTTTTTTTAAAAAAAGGTATTTTACTTCCAGTTAGAAGTTCCAGACTCGTCCGCAGCCTTACAAGACAGAAGTCTCTCCTACCTTGGCTAACTCACTGGCCTCATAATTTAATCTTATTTTACATTGGAATGGAGCTCCACAACTTTGAAAGCCCTTCTAGCCACAGTAATGACAACAGTCCAATTAAATACATCACGTAGAACAGTGATGAGCCACACCTCCATATTTCCGAATAAGTGAACTTTAATTCTCAGTGATAAAAACAGCCCCGCCTGATTAGACCTGGATATTTTGTGTTCCAGATCTGAGAATTCAGTTATCACACTAAATCTCAGCTGAGCTAGAGAAAATCTGTAGCTATTAGCACCTTTGGTCCTCACTTCCCAGCACCTGAGCAGAGGAGAAGCTACAGGAAACACAGAAGCCAGCATCGGAATAAGTAAGACGAACCAGCTGTAAAGTATACATCAGAATAGCCCCACTCACTTTCTAGGCTCTTTCTTAGGGATGGGGGTGGGTGGGGTTAGGAGAGCTGCTGGCAGGCAACCTGTGCTTTTGGGGAAGATTATCCAGGTGATTCTGATCCAGCCCCTCTCCAACACCTCCTATCTGCCATTCACAAAGAAATGCCCAGCTTAGTTGCCCCATGTTATCTGAAACTCCACTCCAAGGACCTAGGAATAATGGCCCTGCTCTGGAGGTGTACACGGGAAATTTTCTCCTTACCTTGTTAACGGCTTGGGCTTCTCCACCACTCTGAAGGCTCTGCCAGCCAAGTTGTGCAGCTTTTTTCCTCTGACTCACCAGCTCCTCTCTCAGCTTCCTTCTCCTCCTCGAATCTTGCATAACCATCCCTACTCAGAGCACATTTCACTGTCTTCTTCCTCTGGCCCGAAATCACCCACCTTCCAAGACAGGGTTAAGAACGCACTGGCTGCCAGGGAGGTGTGATCCCAGCAGCTTTAACTCTAAGAGACTCGAGGGGTGGGGAGATGCTGCTTGAATGGGCCGGGCCTGGAGAAGCAAAGGAGGAAGTATTCTCTCCCACAACTGGAAGGTGATGCTGGATGCTAACTTCCTTGAAGGCAGCGGAAAGGTTAACTCTCTTAAGGTGAAGTGGAGAAAGGAAGGGGACTCCAGAAGTACTTGAGGTTGATAGGGAAGTCACAGGACAATGACAGCCAAAATGACCCAGTGTGATACCTTACTCTTAATCTCTGTTGCAAAAAGAGGAGAGAAAACCTAGAAGGTATTTCTGGGTTGTACCTTCCTGCTCACCCCACTGTATTTATGGGGATAAGTTTTTTTTGGCCTCTGTGTTTTTTCAACATCTTCACCCTTCTTGTGCGAGGCAATAACTAGATGTCCTGCCTAGATGTAGTAACTCATTCTATGGGAGGAGGTAGATGTAATGGCCTTTAGTTGGGGTATGGGAAATTTCCCCCTCAAAGAAAAAAAAAATGTTATTGTAAAAGATTATAGCTTCTAACTAGCTGTGTGTACTTGGGCAAATCATGCAACTACTTTGAACTAATTTACATGGTTGTTGTGAGTATAAAGCAATAGCCAAGTTGAAAAAAATTTTTTTAATTGAAGTATAGTTGGATTTACAGTGTTGTGCTGATCTCTACAGCAAAGTGACTCAGTTTAGCTGAATTTTTTTATTCAGTTAACTTAAACGTGAAAAACTCAGTCACCCAAATTATTAAATAAATTAATCTGAATTAATTTTAATTAGTTAATTACAAATAATTCAATTTACTAAGTAAATTGAATAAAAGTTATTTTAAAAAATGACTACTACCTCCCCCCCACCACAGTGCATAGGAACTGCAGACCTTTCTGTCTGAAAGGGGCTGGGAGGGGGCGCGCATTCAGTGGTTGGTAGACTTCTCTCCAAAAACAGTGTCAGTGACCTCAGAGTTTGGGCAATTTTTTTTGCTTCCTTATTTTTAACACTGGGTTGTTTATAGGTATTTGTTAAAAATGGGTTTTAGTTGCCATTTACAAAATATTCTAAAGAGAAAGTGAATTATAAAATGTCCCAAAGTAACTAAATAAAAAATGCCTCAGGAAATTACAGGCTTGTCATGATGGCCTATTATCTAATCACAGACACTAAGTACAGTCAGCTCACCTTGTCCTTAGCTTCTCCATCTGCGGGATCAAACAACCTTGGTTAAAAATGTGCAGAAAATTATTTTTTTGCCAATAAGTTCTACATGCTGCTGCTAAGTCGCGTCAGTCATGTCTGACTCTGCGCGACCCCATAGAGGGCAGCCCACCAGGCTCCCATCCCTGGGATTCTCCAGGCAAGAATACTGGAGTGGGCAGCCAGTTCCTTCTCCAGTGCATGAAAGTGAAGAGTGAAAGTGAAGTCGCTTAGTTGTGTCCGACTCTTAGCGACCCCATGGACTGTAGCCTACTAGGTTCCTCCGTCCATGGGATTTCCCAGGCAAGAGTACTGGAGTGGGGTGCCATTGCCTTCTACATAGCACATAGTAAAACTTAAATTTGCCAGGCACAGGCAACTATTTTTATAGCATTTACAGTGTATTTACAGCTATTTACATTCTATTCTATTACAAGTAAACTTGAGATTATTTTAAAGTACACAGGAGGATGTGTATAGGTTATAAGCAGAGACTACACCATTCTCTCTAAGGGGACTAGAGCATGGCTTCAGTGAGAGTCCTGGAACAGTTCACCTGTGGATATAGAGGAAGAGATGATTGTACAGGTGAGAAAATGCAGATCACTAAAGGGAAGTCTTCAGGTTAAAGGCCGAATTATATAAAGCAACACACCAGATTTCCCAAGCCTTGAGTCAGCCATGAAAAATAGCCTGTATAGTTTCCAGGAATTTAATTCAGAATCCATCTGACAGACATCTGCTCCCTGTCGTGGAGAAGGGAGATCCAGGAGAGAAGTCGCAGGTAGTGCAGCACTGGCACAGACTGACTTCTCTTTCTTGGCAGGCAAAGGGCCTCTTCCACTGTATATTCTTTGTCATAATCATAGGTTCAGCCACTGGATTTGTCACGTTATGAATTCCACAATCACTGTGTAATTGACACAGACCTTTATATACTCCCTTCTTCCTGGTGGTGAGTTTGTTGTGGAATTAAATGAGCTGTCACTCTCTGGGGAAATGGAACCTACATTTCACTTGGCTCATCTTGGCTAGGAGTAGGGGAGAAAAAGATGAGGAAGCTCTTTACAACATGTACAGGAGTAAAGATAAATCGTGGTGGAGTGAGAGCAACTGGTTTGGAGTCAGACATCTGGACAAGTCATTCCACCTCTCTAACCTTAGAATATCAGCACGAAATATATAGTCACCTAATAGAATGCTTGTGAATGTTAGCATTGAATTAATGCATGTAACAACCCTAACACAATATTACACCATTCCCTTCTCCAGGGGATCTTCCTGACTCAGGGTTCATACCTGTGTCTCCCACATTGCAGGCAGATTCTTTACCGTTTGAACTACCAAGGAAGCCCCTGTTACCAGGGAAGCCCCTGTTATGACAATAATGTTTAAAAGTGGTAGTTATTATTGAATCATAATAATGTTTCTTTTTTCTTTCTCAGCTGTTGGCTCATTTTCCAAGGCCTTGAAAGAGAGAGAATAGGCAGAGTTGTGTGGGTTCTGGGATAAGATAGGCAGTAGTATCTTTTCTGGTTTCCATCAGCTGAGCCCCTGAAGGCCTATCATCAATACGAATAAGCAGACCTGTGGTGGTGCCTTGTATTGATTTCAGTTGTGTGGCCCTCGCATCCTTCGTGTTTCTCTCTAGCAGATGGAAGAGAAATTTCTCTTCTTCAAAGTGACTCTACCACTGCAGAGATACAAATTGAAGAGCAAAACTGGCGGTCGGTAGTTCTGCTTTTATTCTTATTGTAAAAGTAATACTAGTTAATTATAAAAAATCTGAAAAATGCTAAATGTATAAAGAAGACAGCATAAATCTCTTTACATTTTGCTGCCCAGAGAAGAGCACTGTTGATCATTTTTCCCATGCCTGCAGACATCTGTATAATTGAGATCACACTGAAAATGTAGTTTTATGTTTATTTTCCTTTTGTCTTTATTTTAAAATATTTTAAATTATGAATTAAAATTAGGACATAAAGGTACAATTTAACAAATAGTATAAAGGAACTACCACTCTAGGAGAAAAAAAAAACAACAAGAAACAGAACATTGCCAAAGCTGTCTCAGTATCCCTCCCCTCATCACTCCGGGGTGACCACTTCCATGGTAGGCAGTTCCTTGTTCTTCCTTACAGTTTATCACCTTAAGCAGCACAATTGAATTTTCCCCAGTTTGACCTCTTTCTAGGTAGAATTATACCACATGTATTCTTTTGAGATTTGCTTTTTTCATTTCATGTTATCCTTGTAAGATTCATCACATTGTTACATGCAATTATGGATTTTTTTTGGTTTGTTTTTTACTCCTGTGTAATGTATCCAGTTTTTCATTATTACGTATAACACTGTGGCAAATATGGTGATCTTAATGATTTTTTAAAAAATTTTTCTTTATTAATATTTGACCATGCCAGGTCTTAGCTGCGACACATGGGATCTTTGATCTTTGTTGCAGCATGCAAGATCTTATATGGGCATATGGGGTCTATTTCCCTGACTAGGGATCAAACCCAGGCCCCCTGCATTGGGAACACAGCGTCTTAGCCATTGGACCACTAGGGAAGTCGCACTGATTTTAACGACTAATGAAGCACCTCACGTAGTCCTGGGTACAAGTAGCCATTCTCACCTCCTTCCTTACATGTGTCGATACACAGATCTTGGCCTCTTTCATTTGTGACTCAGAAATCTGTTAGGAATAACTTCTAGAAAGGCAGGCTGGAAGCAGTAGTTAAGAAATAGGTATTCACAGTAATTAATAAAAAACTTAGGGTATCCAAAACAGAGGGCATTCCCAATCAGGAATTATGGAGCATGAAGACTATGAAGACCATCATAGCTATCACTCATTGAGATCTTGCTACAAACCAGGTACTGTACTTCACACTTATTTGGGTTTTCACCTTTAGTCTTTGCCATGGCCTTGGGAGGTAAATTCCATAATTTCCAGGTGATGAATAGAGGTTTGGAGAAGCTAAACAATGTATCCACAGTTACATGGTTTATCGTGGCAGAGTCTGGACTCCACCTCAGGTCTGAGTTCAAAGCCCAGGCTTATTCATCAGGTAATATTACCTTCCTATTATCCCATGGACCATTTCTTTAAGACAGCACTGTCCAGTAGAACTTTCTGTGGTGAGGAAATGTTTTTGCACAGATATGGTGACCACTACCACATGTGGACATTGAACACTTGAAGTGTGGCTAATTTTACCATTTTGGAAAATGGAGTTAAGGTTGTACAGATCCAGTCTCTTTCTTAAGTCTCAGAGAATCTGGTTATGACCTTCTCTCTAAATAAAGTACACATGTGCTCATCATACAAACACAAAATCATATTCAGGTTCAAGGAGGTCCCAAGTTAAGGATCTCTACAGAAGCCTGCATGCCCTTCAGGTGCTTCTCAAACTGTGATTTGTGGGGCCAGTTGTCTCCCATGGACCATATACAGCAGAGCTCTGAGCTCTAACAGTTGCTCTTAGATTTTTACAGTCTGGGGACCCACCTGAATGGTGAAGAGATCCTGGGTCATCCCCTGAAACAAAGTCTGATTTTCTCAGAGATCAAGGAGAAAGCCCTGTGCCAGTTACACTACCCGTACCTGCTACCTTCACCCAGACCATCACTCCTTGTGTACTAGGGTTGGAGTTTCTTCACTGATGTACTTGGCTACTTGTTTTTCCTGTCCATGGTAACACTGGAAGGACAGTCCAGTTTTCCTTGTGTTCCTTTTCATGTGGGGGCTCCAGCTCGCCTCTTTTCACTCAGTATGTAGCAGCCTGCAATGTGGATGTTAAGGTCTGAAACTTAAGTGACATTAAACTCCCTCCATTGGTTGACTGCCCTGTGTGGCATAACAAAGCCTGATGTCAGTCCCAATTAGGATATTGGCTAAGGGGTTGGGCTTAAAGAATGATTTCTGGAGGACTAGAGCTTTCTGTTGTGGCCTAGCATTTATAGACTATAGTAGTTGGACCTTAGCATCCTGGGAAGCCAAGACCTTCTGAAGAAGTATGCCAGGAAGGGAATCTTTGTTACTGTAAATCCTATTATCAAATGGACAACTGCCATCAATAGCACTTGCTTCCTTGAACTGGGCCCTGAGTGGGGGGTTCCCTGGCAATAGGATAGCCCTTATCTCTCTGCATCTGTGAAGTATCTATGTCAACAGTGTGAGAACAAGCTGAATTAAGGTAGGTCAGTAGAAGGTAAAAAGTAAACATGAGAATTCATTTGAACCAGTTCTAATGAGATGGATGAAACTGGAGCCCATTATACAGAGTGAAGTAAGCCAGAAAGATAAAGAACATTACAGCATACTAACACATATATATGGAATTTAGAAAGATGGTAACGACAACCCTATATGCAAAACAGAAAAAGAGACACAGAAGTACAGAACAGACTTTTGAACTCTGTGGGAGAAGGTGAGGGTGGGATGTTTCAAAAGAACAGCATGTATATTATCTATGGTGAAACAGATCACCAGCCCAGGCCTGGATGCATGAGACAAGTGCTCGGGCCTGGTGCACTGGGAAGGCCCAGAGGAATCGGGTGGAGAGGGAGGTGGGAGGGGGGATCGGGATGGGGAATACGTGTACATCTATGGCTGATTCATATCAATGTATGACAAAACCCACTGGAAAAAAATAAATACATAAATAAATAAAGGAAAAGGAAAAAAAAAAAGTAAATATGGTTTTAAGTTTCTTGGTGGTTCTTGCTTTCTTGAGTTTCCTTAACAGGGAAGACAGAGTGGGTGAGAAAATGGGAAATAGAGCCAGGAGTTCCTGGTAAAGCCCAAACCTGTAAATTCTTAGTGGTTCAGGAGGTTGATGTTGTTAGACTGTGCCTTACCTGGAATTAGGACAGGGTGGGATTTAAGAATTCTAGCTCCAGGCTTTCAAAAATCTGCAGAGACTGCTACAGGTAATCCATAATGGCCCAGTCTAGGTGTTTCTGGGGGTGAAATCTGGGGAGAATAAAAGGGTGTCTTCTGGTGGGCTGTCTTCCACATATCACATTGATCACCAGGGTCTGTCTCTTCTGCCCCTAAGTAACTGTCAAATTCACTTCCTTTCTCTTTATGTCCATAGCCTCTGTCTTTGCTCAGGCTCTCAATTTTTCTAACTTGAATTTCTGGCAACATCCTCTCAAGTATTCCTTCCACCTCCAATCCTACCCCTCCAGTCTCTGCTCCACCCTGTGGCTAGACTGATCTTTCTTTGTCCAGGTCTGATCCCTGTCACTCTTCTGATGGAAACGCTGCAGTGGAGCTCATTATGGACGAGAAGAAGACTCGGTGTGCCATTAAGCATTTTCTAAAAAGTGCTGTTGCCTTTCAGCGCTCCATCATAATCTCTTTCATGTGATATATTCCAAAAATACTTTTTGGGCATCTCTAACACTCCAGGCACTACTCTAGTCCCTGAAAACAGCAGGAAACAAATCAGAAAAAATGCTCCGTGTCTATTGAGTTTGAAGTCTGTTGCCTGGGAGACAAACACAAATAAAATGTGTAATGTATCAACTCGTGATAAGTGCTATGGCGAAAAATAAGGAAAAAAGAGATTGTGACCAACTTTTATTTTAAAAAAAGGTTTATTTATTTGTTTATTTTTGACTGCGCTGGGTCTTTGTTGCTGTGCACGGGATTTCTCTCGTTGGGGTGATTGGGGGTTTTCATTGCAGCTCACAGGCTTTAGTGCTCAGGCTCATTAGTTGTAGTGCATGGGCTTAGTTATTCCGCGGCATGTAGGATCTTCCTGGATCAAGGATCGAACCCGTGTCCCCTGCATTGCCAGGTGGATTCTTAACCACTTGACCACCAGGGAAGTCCCAGATTTTAATAGAAAGGTCAGGGAAAGTAGCATTTTGGTGGGGACCTAAAGGAGGTAAGAAAAATACCTGAGGAAAGACCATTCTGGGCAAAAGGAACAGGCAAGTGCAGAGGTGCTAAGCCAGGAATCACAAGGAAATCTGTGTGACTGATCACAGTGAGGAAGCAGGACGGTATGAAAGAGGAGTTGAGAGGTAACAAAGGCAGGATGGAACAAATTGTGTAGGAGTCCCTGTTAGTTGGAGTTTGACTCTCACTTAGGGTGAAATGGGAAGCTACTTGAGGGTATAAGTTTAAGAATAACATATTCTAACGGGATCATTTGGGTTACAGGGAGGGGAATAAACCATAAGAGGATCAAGGGCAGAACTGAGAGGTCAGCTAGGAGGCGAATCAAGAGACCAGTGTCTCAGATCAGGGTAAAAGCAGTGGAATTAGTAGATCCTAAAATATCTATTAAAACATATATTTTTAAAAGTAGAATCAACCAATTCACTGATGGATCAGATATGGGAGTGAAAGCAAAAGAGGAGTCAAGGCTGACTCAAGGGTATGGTTGCCATAAAAAAAAATGAATTAGGTTTGGGGATAGAAATCAGGAATTTTATTTTGGATGTGTTAAGTTCAAGATGCCTATTGGACAACCAAGTGGGAATGTTGATCAGGAAGTTGGAGATATATATATATATATACACACACACACATATAATGCCATGGAGTATGTGTGGTGCCCTGGTAGCCAAGAGAAGAGACTGTTTCAGGGAGAAAGGAGTAATCAATTGTATTTAAACCTTCAGAAAGATTAAGGATAGATACTGACCATTAGATATAGTAATGTGGATGTCGTTAATGACCTTGACAAGAGGACATTCTGTGGAGTCCAAGCATGAAAATCTGATAGAGGAAAGGGTTGGAGATGCCAATTCTTATTGTCTGAAAGGGAGGAGAAATGGGATTGTAGTTAGAGAAGTGAGGTCGAGAGTCAGTTGTTGTTTTTAAAGATGAGATAAGTAACCGCTTGTTTATTTACTGATGGAAAATGGTCCAGGAGAGAGAGGATGGTTGGAATGATAGAACCAGGTGTACACAGGTGGAGGAGTTGGCCCAAGTTAGGAGCACATACTGTTCATCATTGCTGCAGTTCATGGGTCAAAAAGAGTCAGACACGACTTAGCAACTAAACAACAACAACAGCAAATGTTAATCATTATTAATAGGAGGGAAGGCAGAATGCATGAGCATGGATGCAGGGAGGTGGAGACCTTCTGGACTTTCTCTTCTTTTTGTTGTTTTTTTCTGGTCAACTAAGAGACAAGGTTGTCATCTTAGGATAAGGAAGATGTTATGGAAATTTTGAAGAGAGGGGGAGTTGTGGAATGGCTGTCTGTGAGAATGGTTTAATAACCATGCCAGGATAATGTAAGTAGAGTTGATGAGTGACATTGAAGGCCTTTTTAAGGTGAGCAGTCATAAACTGAAAGTGAGAGCAGTCAGCAGAGAGATGTGAATTTTCCAGTCATGTTCAGCTGCTACACTTGTGCATGTATAGGGGAAGAAGGTCAGATTTAATTAAAAGACTTATGTTCTATCAGCAAAATACAGTGAATTGTACTTGGAAAGAAAACTAAGGTTGTATTTGAAGGATTGATTATAATAACAGACACAGAATCTAAGTGAGATAGGAGGAGAATCAAGGATACAAAGGGAATAAATGGGCTAAAATGGAGGACAGATGTTTGGAGGAGAGGAGGTCAAAGATTTTAGAAATTAGTGTTTTGGAAGGATTGTCTGTAAGGGTATTGAGATCATGTAGGAGCAGGGTTGGAGAGTGATAGTGGCTACATGACAGCAATGGGGGCTTCCCGGGTGGCATGCTAGTGGTATAGAACCTGCCTGCCAGTACAGGAGACATTAGGAGATGTAGGTTTGATCCTTGGGTCAGGAAGATCCCCTGGCGGAGGGCATGGCAACCCACTCCAGTGGGTAGCATAGTCTGGTTAATGTCAGAATCAAAGCTGGGCATGTTTGGGAAGGAGGAAAGCAGAATGGCCTGGAAGTAGCAATAAGGACAAAGTGGACACCTCTTCCACTGCAGGGTGTAGGAGAAACACAGCCACCCCATGAGAGGGCTACAGAGGAAGCATTACCCTCAAAGAGGAGCCAGATTTCCTTTAGAGCAAGGAGAAGGGAAAATTCAGAGACTTTGAGGAAAGAAGGATTTTACTGATCCCAACAACCAATTCCTGAAGAGTTTCAGGAGATAGAGACGGTATGAAATCAGATTAGAAAACAGGATGTAAAAGACCATTTGGGATTAAATGTAATGCAAGGGAAAAGGAATGACCTAGAAACCTGGGCTTCTTGTGTGACTAGAATAAACCAGCATAAAGAGAATCATGATGACAGATAATGATGATTTCAAGGCAGGTAACGCTGGCCAGACTTTGGGTACTGAGGAAAGGGAAGTGTGAAGGACCTGCCAGGAGAATACAAGGTTCACCCATTTTTACTCTTGTTGGTGATGAGGCCTGGGGAGGGATGTTGTCTTATCCAGAGCACCTGACATTCTAGAAATTTAGAAACATCATTCTGGGAATAAATAGTTTCTCTGGAGAAAAATGCCACCACTGCTGCAAATGATGCAAAGCTTCTGGAGTTGACTTGACCAAAGGAATGGGGGCTCTGATTGAAGGAAGAAAGGGAAGTCATGGTGGGGTGTAAAATACTGAAGTACAAGGTAATTCTTCAGGGGATTTTATCAAGTTCCTTTTGCTGACACAGTTTTTTTTTTTTAATGTATTTATTTTAGTTGGAGGCTAATTACTTTACAATATTGTGGTGGTTTTTGCCATACTTTGATATGAATCAGCCATGGGTTTACATGTGTTCCCCATCCTGAACCCCCCACCCACAGCCCTCCCCATCCCATCACTCTGGGTCATCCCAGTGCACTGGCCCTGAGCACCCTGCCTCATGTATCGAGCCTGGACTGGTGATCTGTTTCATATATGATAATATACATGTTTCAATGCTATTCTCTCAGATCATCCCACCCTTGCCTTCTCCCACAGAGTCCAAAACACTGTTCTATACATCCGTGTCTCTTTTGCTGTCTTGCATATAGGGTTATCATTACCATCTTTCTAAATCCCATATATATGTGTTAGTATACTGTATTGGTGTTTTTCTTCCTGGATTACTTCACTCTGTATAATAGGCTCCAGTTTCATCCACCTCATTAGAACTGATTCAAATGTATTCTTTTTAATGGCTGGGTAATATTCCATTGTGTATATGTACCACTGCTTTCTTATCCATTCGTCTGCTGATGGACATCTAGGTTGCTTCCATGTCATGGCTGTTAAAAACAGTGCTGTGATGAATATTGGGGTACACGTGTCTCTTTCAATTCTGGTTTCCTTGGTGTGTATGCCCAGCAGTGGGATTGCTGGGTCATATGGCAGTTCTATTTCCAGTTTTTTAAGGAGTCTCCACACTCTTTTCCATAGTGGCTGTACTAGTTCGCATTCCTACCAACAGTGTAAGAGGGTTCCCTTTTCTCCACACCCTCTGCAGCATTTATTGTTTGTAGATTTTTGGATAGCAGCCATTCTGATGTGTGTGAGATAGTACCTCATTGTGGTTTTGATTTGCATTTCTCTGATAATGAGTGATGTTGAGCATTTTTTCATGTGTTTGTTAGCCATCTATGGCTATCTATAGCCATCTATAGCCATCTATGGCTAACAAACAAAATCTATAGGTGCATGGATTTATCTCTGGGCTTTCTGTTTTGTTCCATTGATCTATATTTCTGTCTTTGTGCCAGTACCATACTGTCTTGATGACATATGTCTTCTTTGGAGAGCTGACTGTTTAATTCTTTGGACCATTTTTTGATTGAGTCATTTATTTTTCTGGAATTGAGCTTCAGGAGTTGCTTGTATATTTTTGAGATTAATCCTTTGTCAGTTGCTTCATTTGCTATTATTTTCTCCCATTCTGAAGGCTGTCTTTTCACCTTGCTTATAGTTTCCTTCATTGTGCAAAAGCTTTTAAGTTTAATTAGGTCCCATTTGTTTATTTTTGCTTTTACTTCCATTACTCTGGGAGGTGGGTCATAGAGGATCCTGCTGTGATTTATGTTGGAGAGTGTTTTGCCTATGTTTTCCCCTGGGAGTTTTATGGTTTTTGGTCTTACATTTAGATCTTTAATCCATTTTGAGTTTATTTTTGTGTATGGTGTTAGAAAGTGTTCTAGTTTCATTCATTTACAAGTGGTTGACCAGTTTTCCCAGCACCACTTGTTAAAGAGGTTGTCTTTTCTCCATTGTATATTCTTGCTTCCTTTGTCAAAGATAAGGTGTCCATAGGTGCATGGATTTACCTCTGGGCTTTCTATTTTGTTCCATTGATCTATATTTCTGTCTTTGTGCCAGTACCATACTGTCTTGATGACTGTTGCTATGTAGTATAGCCTGAAGTCAGGCAGGTTGATTCCTCCAGTTCCATTCTTCTTTCTCAAGGTTGCTTTGACTATTCAAGGTTTTTTGTATTCCATACAAATTGTGAAATTATTTGTTCTAGTTTTGTGAAAGATACCATTAGTAGCTTGATAGGGATTGCATTGAATCTATAGATTGCTTTGGATAGTACACTCATTTTCACTGCATTGCTTCTTCCAATCCATGAACATGGTATATTTCTCCATCTATTTGTGTCCTCTTTGATTTCCTTCATCAATGTTTTATAGTTTTTTTACCTATAGGTCTTTTGTTTCTTTAGGTAGATTTATTCCTAAGTATTTTATTCTTTTCATTGCAATGGTGAATGGAATTGTTTCCTTAATTTCTCTTTCTGTTTCTCATTGTTAGTGTATAGGAAAGCAAGGGATTTCTCTGTGTTAATTTTATATCCTGCATCTTTACTATATTCATTGATTAGCTCTAGTAATTTTCTGGTAGAGTCTTTAGGGTTTTCTGTGTAGAGGATAATGTCATCTGCAAACAATGAGAGTTTTACTTCTTCTTTTCCAATCTGGATTCCTTTTATTCCTTTTTCTGCTCTGATTGCTGTGGCCAAAACTTCCAAAACTATGTTGAATAGTAGTGGTGAGAGTGGGCATCCTTGCCTTGTTCCTGACTTTAGGGGAAATGCTTTCAATTTTTCATCATTGAGGATAATGTTTGCTGTGGGTTTGTCATATATAGCATTTATTATGTTGAGGTATGTTCCTTCTTTTTAATTTAATTTTATTTATTTATTTATTTATTTTATTAGTTGGAGGCTAATTACTTCACAACATTTCAGTGGGTTTTGTCATACATTGATATGAATCAGCCATAGATTTACACGTATTCCCCATCCCGATCCCCCCCACACCTCCCTCTCCACCCGATTCCCCTGGGTCTTCCCAGTGCACCAGGCCTGAGCACTTGTCTCATGCATCCCACCTAGGCTGGTGATCTGTTTCACCATAGATAATATACATGCTGTTCTTTCGAAACATCCCACCCTCACCTTCTCCCACAGAGTCCAAAAGTCTGTTCAGTACTTCTGTGTCTCTTTTTCTGTTTTGCATATAGGGTTATCAAGGTATGTTCCTTCTATGCCTTCTTTCTGGAGAGTTTTTATCATAAATGGATGTTGAATTTTGTCAAAGACTTTTTCTGCATCTGTTGAGATAATCGTATGGTTTTTATCTTTCAATTTGTTAATGTCGTGTATTACATTGATTGATTTGTGGATATTAAAGAATCCTTGCATTCCTGGGGTAAGGCCCACTTGGTCATGATGTATGACCTTTTTAATATGTTGTTGGATTCTGTTTGCTAGAATTTTGTTAAGTATTTTTGCATCTATGTTCAGCTGACACAGTTGACAAAGAAGTTGGGGCATAGTCAGTTAGGGCTGTTACAGTGACTTGATGCTGCTGTTAAGTGTCATCTTTCTGCAGATCTTCAACCTGACACTTATTGCCTCATGGTCATAAGAAGGTTGCCACATGTCTAGAATGCACATCTAAATTTCAAATGGGAAAGGAGGAAAAGGTTCACAGGCAAAAGGTATATGCGTCTGTGAGGCAAACATGTGGAAGTACTTATACTAGCTTATGTGGGTCACTCTGTTTAAAGAATCTTCTTTATTCCCTAGCTAACTTCCATCTTCTCTTTCAAAATTCTGCTCAAGTCAGCACCACCTTCTTGGAGAAGCCATTCCTTATCTCCCTAGGCGGAGTTAGGTGCCTCTGGTATGTGTATTCAGAACCTGCAGTACTTTGCAGTGACAAACCCAATTCTCCCATCTCTGATCTATGCCCTGTGTTGTATAACTCTGATTCCAGTTTCAGCCATGCAGCTTGCTTTGACCAATGGGATAGTTTAAAGCAGAAGCTTAAAAATCATTTGTGCAGTTAGTTGAGCATGCTCTTCCTCTTATGTCTAAGCCAGTGCCATGAGAACAAACCTGCTGAAGGATGAGACCCTTGAAACAGAGATGAATCAACATGGTGAGGCCATCCTAGATCAACCAACAGTAATTAACCCCTGGACACTTCCTTGAACCCAAACAAAATGGGCAAGACTGCCTAGGCAACCACTCCAGATGCATAAGAAATTAACAGTTACTGTTTCATCCACTAAAATTATGGGCTTGGTTGGTACTCAGCATTATTATGGCATTGGATCACTGACACGGAGCCCCTTGGGTGTAGCTCTGTCACAAGCCTTAACCCTGTCTCCTGAACTAATGTTAAGGAACTCATTTAGTACAGGACACCTTTATCTGTATACATCTGGCACTTAGCATGGTGCCTGGCACATAGAAGGTGCTCAGTGAAAGCTTGTAAAGGCATGAGTGAATGAACCTTTGTTCAGCCTTCACAAAGGGCCTCGCTGCTTTATGCACAACAGTTGCAAAATTCCCCAAAATTAAACAACATAATCAAACAGACACACCCACGGAAAACCTGGTTCAACAAGATATGTGAAGCTACAGTACGTAATAAACTCTCATCACAGATAAAAGCACTTTTCCACCTCAAGTACAATGGCAGTTTCTTAAACATTGGGCAATTGATTTTATAATTTATTATGTTTTATAGATCAATCTAAAGATAATCTAAATCCTGCAAGTATACTTTAAAGGTTAGAGTGTAAGTAAGTGGATATGACTTGGTTTAGAGATCCTTGCCTGTTATCTTCAGTACATAATGCTAAACCATTGTTAACTACAGACATTTCCGAAATCATGTCAAGAAACTTGCATTTCTTAAAAAAAAATTGTATGAGTATAAAAAAGAGAGAGAACTTCTGCTAGGAGTCTACAGAGGAAAAATATCTTATCTAATAGCCTAGTCAAGTATGGGGGTGGGAAGGCAAGAATATTATTGTTATGAAAGGTCAGCAACAATTGCATGTTTTAGGGACACTGAGCAAACTAGTTTTGCCGAAGAAGAGAGTTTTTTGCAAAGAAATAGTAAAACAACAAAACTAAAAACAAACAAAAAGTCTGAGAGTAGTAGAGCAGGATGGAGCCCAGTTGTGGAAATCCCTGAATATAAGGCTAGGGGCATTTTCACATTATCTTTTTCTCATCAGGCAATAGTTAATTTTTGAGCAAGGGAGTGACATAATGAAGGATTGGGTGAGTCCTAGCTGCTGGATTCTAGCAGCATGGTGTACGGATGGTTTTTGCAGACATATGGCTAATAGTCATATCAAATAATTTAATACAAAGTTATGTTATTCAGATTTGGTTCCCATTTTTTAATTAATTAATTTACATGGGCTTTCTCTAGTTGTGGAGAGTGGGGGCTACTTTTTAGTTGCAGTGCTCGGGCTTCTCATTGTGGTGGTTTCTCTTGTTGCAGAGCACAGGCTCAAGGCACACAAGCTTCAGTAGTTGTGGCACATGGGCTCAGTAGTTGTGGCTCATGGGCTTAGTTGTTCTGCAACATGTGGAATCTTCCCAGACCAGGGATCACACCTGTGTCCCCTGCATTGGCAGGCAGATTCTTATCCAGTGTAACACCAGGTTAGTCCCTGTTCCCGTTTATTGTTAAATCCCATGTCTTGAATAAGTCTGGATTTCTGCTGGATGCAAATGACCAAGGAATTATTTTGAGATCAGAAAGTTTGCTGTTCTCTCCCTCACTGTCTTAGCCTTTGTCCATTGGTCCTCCCCACCCCACCCCACCCATCAACCATTGGGTTGTCTCATTTTATTCTATTTTGCCTTTGATACACTCCCCTGGCCCCTGCTAGTCTAGTTCTGTGAAAAACTAATGAGAGCCTGGTGTAGAGGTCAGTTGGAAGGATGAATGAGACTCCTTGTAACCAAAACCAAAATCAACATTGGAATAAACTATTCTAAGCTCTTAAGAGTACATCTCCCCTGTGTCTTAAGAGTACATCTCCACCTGTGTCGTGGTTGCATTTACCTTTCAGGTGTGAGGGTGTCATTTTGTCCTCAAAAGATGTTTCATAATCCATTGATTGTATTACCAGGTATGTGTCACTGTTTATTTAAGCAGAACTTAGAGTCAGGAAGGAAAAATATCAAAAATCTTATGTTAGTGATGTGTGTTCGCTTCTCAGTCATGTCAGACACTTTGTGACTCCGTGAACTGTAGCCTGCCAGGCTCCTCTATCCATGAGATTCTCCAGGCCAGAATACTGGAGTGGGTAGCCTTTCCCTTCACCAGGGGGTCTTCCCAACCCAGGTCATCAGCATTGCAGGCAAATACTTTACTGTCTGAGTCACGAAAGAAGCTCCTGTTAAGCCTTCTAAACCCTGTTCAGACATGCACTGTCTATGCAACGTTTCCTTATCCACACTCAGTTCAGTCTCCTCCCCCTCCCCCACTGAAATGATCATTCTCTGGGTTGTACGAATTTCTGTAATTATGCACATTGTTTTACATGTCTTTCTGCCCTGTTGGACCACAAGAGTGTTGAGGGTGTTGTGGAATCTATGGGGAGAGAATCTAAAGGCCAGGAAGAGAATTCTAAATCCAGCTAACAGGCTAAGCACAAGATAAAGGGGCAACACCTAAAACCATCTCCAGTTAGATTCATTTTCTTCCTGCTTTAAACCATTTGAGAAGGAGTTTTCACAGCCCTCCAGTAGCCATCAGGGGAATGGTGTTCACTACAGGAGCTCCCCTGCCGACTTGCTGTGTTGCTTGCTTCTCGCCTGCTTTTCTCTCCTCCTGCCACCTGGACCCCTCCTGGGTGTCCCTCAGGGCACAGTTGCTTTTTCTGCCTTCCTGTTTTTCCAGTGTGGATGCTCACTCCTCACTTCACTTTTCCCTTGTTTTCTCACATTCCTGTGAGAACTTTCCTTTTTCTGAGGAGGTCTGTCTGTCTCCCCCCCCACCACATCCTCCTCCACCCACTGCCTCCTGAGCAGGCCCCCCAGGAGAGTGGGGCGGAGAGGGCTAAGTCCTCTGGGCCCCAGGATGTGGTTTCTTTTAATGGTGAATGTTCCTTCCAACTTCTCAAATCTGCAGTCAGACAGGCATGAAATGTAATCAGCAGGTGGTGAGGACTGAATGAAAGAGCACAATTTACTTAGGGGGTGAGGAGGAAGTCTCCCCTGGTGGGCCTGCTCTTCCAGCTTCTTCAAGTTCCCTGTGGACAGAACCACTGGTCAGCTGGCTTAGGGCCAAAACGAGCAGGTGGACCTTGGGAAAGCTGAGTCCCGAAGCTTCACACACATCCTGTCCTCAGGATGCCGAAAGAACCCGCACAGGTGTGCAGCTCCCCACTTGAACTCCTCAGATCTGTAACAAAGCTGGGCCCAAGTAGCCACAGCTGCTCCAACTCCAGGGTCTCCTTCTAGTAGATGATGGGGATGGATGGAGTGGGGAGAGATATATGACAACCTTTGTCTCCTCCCACCCTCCAGTTTCTAATAGGTGCCTCCTAATGGCTGAGCCCAACTGGAAGCCAGAAGGCAAAGAAGCCCATCGATGTAGTCCTTAGGGACCAGCCTGCCCAGGGGGAACCAGAACTGGGCAGAGGAGGGCAGAGAATGGATCTGCTGGGAAGAGGGAACATACAGGGAATAACTGTGCACAGTGAGGCTGAGTGGGGCATGCACAGGGGTGGAGCCTGCCTTTATTTAAAACTTAGGTATTATATCATCCTGGACTTTCTTTACAATAATTTTTTTTTTTTAAATTAGGATATTACTGATTTTTTTTTTTTAGTGCCTCCCCTTCCTCTTAAATTTTGCACCTGAGGCAAAATTCACCTCACCTTAATCCTGGCCCTGAAATGGTGCTCTCTGGATGAGGGGTATTATTTAGGTTCTTATTTTCTCATTTTTGTGCACCTAGTTTTAGTATATTCTGGGTTTTTTTTTAAGTGATCATCTATTTATTTTTTAATTAATTAATTTATGTTTATTTTTGTTTGCACTGGGTCTTCATTGCTGCACATGGATGTTCTCTAGTTGCAGTGAGTGCACTGCTCATTGTGGTGGCTTCTCTTATTGTGGAGCATGGGCTCTAGGTTCATGGGCTTCAGTAGTTGCAGTATACAGGCTCAGTAGTTGTGGCTCTGGGCTCTAGAGAGCAGACTCAGCAGTTATAGTGCACGGGTTTTGTTGCTTGGTGGCATGTGGGAATTCTTCTAGACTAGGGATCGAACCTGCCTCCCCTGCATTGGCTGTCCATATCCGCTGTACCACCAGGGAAGTCTGAATCATATATTTTTTTATTAAAACAGTCAAATGCAAGATATCTTCTTTGAAAGAAGGGGTCCTTAGTTTGTACAACATGGGAAACTTGGTAGAAAAATCAAATGTTTGTTGGATGAGGAAAGGATGTGTGTTGTTGTTCAGTCCCTGAATCATGTCCTACTCTTTGTGACCCCATGGACTGCAGCATGCCAGACTCCTCTGTCCTTCACTACCTCCCAGAGTTTGCTCAGATTCATGTCCACTGAGTCAGTGATGCTCTCTAACCATCTTATCCTCCGCCACCCCCTTCTCCCTTTGCCTTCAATCATTCCCAGCATCAGGGATTTTCTAGTTAGTTGGCTCTTCACATCAGATGGCCAAAGTAGTGGAGCTTCAGCTTCAGCAACAGCTTACAATGAATATTCAGGATTGATTTCCTTTAGGATTGACTGGTTTGATCTCCTTGCAGTTCAAGGGACTCTCAAGAGTCTTCTCCAATCACCACAATTCAAAAGCATCAGTTCTTCAGCTGTTATCCTTCTTTATGGTCCAACTCTCACATCCATACATGACTACTAGAAAAACCATAGCTTTGACTGTAAGGACCTTTGTCAGCAAAGTGATGTCTCTGCTTTTTAATATGCTGTCTAGGTTTGTCATAGCTCTTCTTCCAAGGAGCAAGCATCTCTTAATTTCATGGCTTCAGTCACCATCCACAGTGATTTTGGAGCTCAAGAAAACAAAAATCTGTCACTGCTTCCATTTTTTTCCCTGTCTACTTGCCATGAAGTGATGGGGCTGGATGACATGATCTTAGTTTTTTGAATGTTGACTTTCAGGCCAGCTTTTTTTTTGCTCTCCTTTTTCATCCTCATTGTCAACTCTGTTCTCAAACCCTACCTCTTCTCAGATTCTAACTCAATGCCACTTTCTGATAAAACATTTCGTTATATCCCAGATCACACTGGCCTACCAAGACCTACACCATATGCCCATGGGCCACCCCTATCTCTCCATACCCCTGCTTACCTCCTGCTATCCTTCTTCTCCAATATACTGGCCTCCTACTAGCTATTGCTCCTGGAACACAGGAGGCAATTCATTAATATGTGTTGAGAATGAGTGGGACCACTCCCTCTTTCTATCATTCTTGACATAACTTTTTGTTCTACAGTTATATATTTATTTTATCTCCCCTATTCTTAAATGACTCAGGCTATCTTACTTTGATATGATTCTTGGTGCCTGGTACAGTGCTTGGCATGTTGTTGATATCAAATATTAACAACAGTAGTAGAAGAGCCATCATTTGAGTGATTTCTCAAGCACTGTATTAAACACATAGGAGTATCATCTCACTTATATATTTTATTTATTTATTTATTTTTTTGTGTTTAACCTCGAGTTTTTTTTTTCCTTTTAAAAAAAAAATCATTGGAGTGTAGTTGATTTACAATGTTGTGTTAGTTTCAGGTGTACAGCAAAGTGAGTCAGTGATATCAGTTCACATTCACTTTTCTTTCAGATCGTTTTCCTGTATAGGTGATTACAGAGTACTGTGATTACAGAGTTCTCTGTCCATATAATAGGTTTTTATTAGTTATCTATTTTTTTTCTTTTCCCAAGAGTTTGTTTGTTTTGTTTTCTTTTTAACTTTTTTATTTTAATTGGAGGCTAATTACTTTACAATATTGTGGTGGTTTTGCCATGCATTCACATGAATCAGCCATGGGTGTACATGTGCTCCCCATCCTGACCCTCCCTCCCACCTCCCTGCCCATCCCATCTCTCAGGGTCATCCCAGTGCACCAGCCCTGAGCACCCTGCCTCATCCATCGAACCTGGACTGGTGATCTATTTCACATATGTTAATATACATGTTTCAATGCTATTCTCTCAAATCATCCCACCCTCGGCTTCACCCACAGAATCCAACAGTCTGTTCTTTACATCTGTGTCTCTTTTGCTATCTCGTATATAGGGTCATCGTTACCATCATTCTAAATTCCACATACATGCATTAATATACCGTATTGATGGTTTTCTTTCTGACTTACTTTGCTCTGTATAATAGGCTCCAGTTTCATCCACCTCATTAGAGCTGATTCAAATGCATTCTTTTTAATAGCTGAGTAATATTCCATTGTGTATATGTACCACCGCTTTCTTATCCATTCGTCTGCTGATGGACATCTAGGTTGCTTCCATGTCCTGGCTATTGTAAACAGTGCTGTGATGAACATTGGGGTACACGTGTCTCTTTCAATTCTGGTTTCCTCTGTGTGTATGCCTAGCAGTGGGATTGTTGGGTCATATGGCAGTTCTATTTCCAGCTTTTTAAGGAATCTCCACACTGTTCTCCATAGTGGCTGTACTAGTTCGCATTCCTACCAACAGTGTAAGAGGGTTCCTTTTTCTCCTCGCCCTCTCCAGCATTTATTGTTTGTAGATTTTTTGATAACAGCCATTCTGACCAGCATGAGATGGTACCTCATTGTGGTTTTGATTTGCATTTCTCTGATAATAAGTGCTGTTATGCATCTTTTCATGTGTTTGTTAGCCATCTGTATGTCTTCTTTGGAGAATTTTCTGTTTAGTTCTTTGGCCCACTTTTTGATTGGGTCATTTACTTTTCTGGAATTGAGCTTCAGGAGTTGCTTGTATATTTTTGAGATTAATTCTTTGTCAGTTGCTTCGTTTGCTATTATTTTCTCCCATTCTGAAGGCTGTCTTCTCATCTTGCTTATAGTTTCCTTCATTGTGTAAAAGCTTTTAATTAGGTCCCATTTGTTTATTTTTGCTTTTACTTCCATTACTCTGGGAGGTGGGTCATAGAGGATCCTGCTGTGATTTATGTTGGAGAGTGTTTTGCCTATATTTTCCTCTAGGAGTTTTAATGGTTTCTGATCTTACATTTAGATCTTTAATCCATTTTGAGTTTATTTTTGTGTATGGTGTTAGAAGTGTTCTAGTTTCATTCTTTTACAAGTGGTTGACCAGTTTTCCCAGCACCACTTGTTAAAGAGATTGTCTTTTCTTCATTGTATATTCTTGCCTCCCTTGTCAAAGATAAGGTGTCTATAGGTGCGTGGGTTTACCTCTGGGCTTTCTGTTTTGTTCCATTGATCTATATTTCTGTCTTTGTGCCAGTACCATACTGTCTTGATGACTGTTGCTATGTAGTATAGCCTGAAGTCAGGCAGGTTGATTCCTCCAGTTCCATTCTTCTTTCTCAAGGTTGCTTTGGCTATTTGAGGTTTTTTGTATTTCCATACAAACTGTGAAATTATTAGTTCTAATTCTCTGAAGAATACTGTTGGTAGCTTGATAGGGATTGCATTGAATCTATAGATTGCTTTGGGTAGTACACTCATTTTCGCAATATTTATTCTTCCAATCCATGAACATGGTATATTTCTCCATCTATTTGTGTCCTCTTTGATTTCCTTCATCAATGTTTTATAGTTTTCTATCTATAGGTCTTTTGTTTCTTTAGGTGGATTTATTCCTAAGTATTTTATTCTTTTCATTGCAATGGTGAATGGAATTGTTTCCTTAATTTCTCTTTCTGTTAGTGTATAGGAATGCAAGGGATTTCTGTGTGTTAATTTTATATCCTGCAACTTTATTGTATTCATTGATTAGCTCTAGTAATTTTCTGGTAGAGTCTTTAGGGTTTTCTATGTAGAGGATCATGTCATCTGCAAACAGTGAGAGTTTTACTTCTTTTCCAATCTGGATTCCTTTTATTCCTTTTTCTGCTCTGATTGCTGTGGCCAAAACTTCCAAAACTATGTTGAATAGTAGTGGTGAGAGTGGGCATCCTTGCCTTGTTCCTGACTCTAGGGGAAATGCTTTCAATTTTTCATCATTGAGGATAATGTTTGCTGTGGGTTTATCATGTATGGCTTTTATTATGTTGAAGTTTGTTCCTTCTATGCCTACTTTCTGGAGGGGTTTTTTTTTTTTATCATAAGTGGATGTTGAATTTTATCAAAGGCTTTCTCTGCGTCTATTGAGATAATCATATGGTTTTTATCTTTTCATTTGTTAATGTGGTGTATCACATTGATTGATTTGTGAATATTGAAGAATCCTTGCATCCCTGTGATAAAGCCCACTTGGTCATGATGTATGATCTTTTTAATATGTTGCTGGATTCTGTTTGCTAGAATTTTATTAAGAATTTTTGCATCTGTGTTCATCAGTGATATTGGCCTGTAGTTTTCTTTTTTTGTAGCATCTTTGTTTGGTTTTGGTATTAGGGTGATGGTGGCCTCATAGAATGAGTTTGGAAGTTTACCTTTCCCTGCAATTTTCTGGAAGAGTTTGAGTAGGATAGGTGTTAGCTCTTCTCTAAATTTTTGGTAGAATTCAGCTGTGAAGCCATCTGGTCCTGGGCTTTTGTTTGTTGGAAAATTTCTGATTACAGTTTTGATTTCTGTGCTTGTGATGGGTCTGTTAAGATTTTCTATTTATTCCTGGTTCAGTTTTGGAAAGTTATACTTTTCTAAGGATTTGTCCATTTCTTCCAAGTTGTCCATTTTATTGGCATATAGTTGCTGATAGTAGTCTCTTATGATCCTTTGTATTTCAGAGTTGTCTGTTGTGATCTCTCCATTTTCATTTCTAATTTTGTTGATTTGATTCTTCTCCCTTTGTTTCTTGATGAGTCTGGCTACTGATTTGTCTATTTTATTTATCCTCTTGACAAACCAGCTTTTAGCTTTGTTGATTTTTGCTATGGTCTCTTTTGTTTCTTTTGCATTTATTTCTGCCCTAATTTTTGTGATTTCTTTCCTTCTACTAACCCTAGGGTTCTTCATTTCTTCGTTTTCTAGTTGCTTTAGTTGAGTTAGGTTATTTATTTGATTTCTCTCATGTTTCTTGAGGTAGTCTGTATTGCTATGAACCTTCCCCTTAGCACTGCTTTTACTGAATCCCATAGGTTTTGGATTGTTGTGTTTTCATTTTAATTTGTTTCTATCCATATTTTGATTTCTTCTGTGATTTGTTGGTTATTCAGAAGTGTGTTGTTTAGCCTCCATATATTTGTATTTTTCATAGTTTTTTTTTCCTGTAGTTGACATCTGATCTTACCTCATTGTGATCAAAAAAGATGCTTGAAATGATTTCAGTTTTTTTGAATTTACCAAGATTAGATTTATGGCCCAGGATGTCATCTGTCCTGGAGACGGTTCCATGTGCACATGAGAAAAAGGTGAAATACATTGTTTTAGGGTGAAATGTCCTATAGATATCAATTAGGTCTAATTGGTCCATTGTATCATTTTAAGTTTGTGTTTCCTTGCTAATTTTCTGTTTTGTTGATCTATTCATAGGTGTGAGTGGGGTATTAAAGTCTCCCACTATTATTGTGTTACTGTTACTTTCCCCTTTCATATTTGTTAGCATTTGTCTTACATATTGCAGTGCTCCTATAATTATTATATCTTCTTCTTGGATTGATCCTTTGATCATTATGTAGTGTCCTTCTCTGTCTCTTTTCATGGCCTTTGTTTCAAAGTCTATTTTATCTGATATGAGTAATGCTACTCCTGCTTTCTTTTGATCTCCATTTGTGTGAAATATCTTTTTCCAGCCCTTCACTTTCAGTCTGTATGTGTCCCTAGGTTTGAGGTGGGTCTCTTGTAGATAGCATATATATAGGGGTCTTGTTTTTGTATCCATTCAGCCAGTCTTTGTCTTTTGGTTGGGGCATTTGACCCATTTACATTTAAGGTAATTATTGATAAGTATGATCCCATTGCCATTTATTTTGTTGTTTTGGGTTCAGGTTTATAAACCTTTTCTGTGTTTCCTGTCTAGAGAAGATCCTTTAGGATTTGTTGAAGAGTTGGTTTGGTGGTGCTGAATTCTCTGAGCTTTTGCTTGTCTGTAAAGCTTTTGATTTCTCCTTCATATTTGAATGAGATCCTTGCTGGGTACAGTAACCTGGGTTGTAGGTTTTCCTCTTTCGTCACTTTAAGTATGTCCTGCCATTCCCTTCTGGCTTGAAGAGTTTCTATTGAAAGATCAGCTGTTATCCTTATGGGGACCCCCTTGTGGGTTAATTGTTGTTTTTCCCTTGCTGCTTTTAATATTTGTTCTTTGTGTTTGATCTTTGTTAATTTGATTAATATGTGTCTTGGGGTGTTTCGCCTTGGGTTTATCCTGTTTATGACTCTCTGGGTTTCTTAGACTTGGGTGGCTATTTACTTCCCCATTTTAGGGAAGTTTTCAACTATTATCTCTTCAAATATTTTTCTCATGGCCTTTCTTTTTGTCTTCTTCTTCTGGGACTCCTATGATTTGAATGTTGGGGCATTTCACATTGTCCCAGAGGTCTCTGAGGTTGTCCTCATTTCTTTTAATTCTTTTTTCCTCTCTGCTTCATTTATTTCCACCATTCTAGCTTCCACTTCACTTATCCTATCTTCTGCTTCAGTTATTCTACTATTGTTTTCCTTCAGAGTGCTTTTGATCTCAGCTATTGCATTATTCATTATTGATTGATTCTTTTTTATTTCTTCTAGGTCCTTGTTAAACTTTTCTTGAATCTTCTCAATCCTTGTCTCCAGACTACTTATCTGTAACTCCATTTTGTTTTCAATATTTTGGATCATTTTTACTATCATTATTCTGAATTCTTTTTCAGTTAGACTCCCTATCTCCTCCTCTTTTGTTTGGTTTGGTGGGCTTTTATAATGTTCCTTTACCTGCTCAATATTTCTCTGCCTTTTCATCTTGTTTACGTTGCTGTGTTTGGGGGTGGCCTTTCTGTGTGCTGGAAGTCCGTGGTTCCTCTTTATCGTGGAGGTTCCTCCCTGTGGGTAGGGTTGGACGAGTGGCTTGTCAACGTTTCCTGGTTAGGGAAGCTTGCATTGGTGTTCTGGTTGGGGGAGCTGGATCTCTTCTCTCTGGAGTGCAATGAAGTGTCCAATAGTGAGTTTTGAGGTGTCTATGGGTTTGGTGTGACTTTTGGCCGCCTATATTTTTGTGCTCGGGGTTATGTTCCTGCTTTGTTGGAGAATTAGCTTGGTATGTCTTGCTCTGAAACTTGTTGGCTCTTGGGTGGAGCTTGGTTTCATTGTAGGTATGGAGGCTTTTGGATGAGCTTTTGTTAATTAATGGTCCCTGGAGTCAGGAGATTTCTGGTGATCTCAAGTTTTGAATTTAGGCCTCCTGCCTCTGGCTTTCAGTCTTATTCTTGTAGTAGCCTCAAGACATCTCCACCCATACGGCACCAATGACAAAACGTCTAGATTAATGGTGAAAAGATTCTCCACAGTGAGGGACACCCAGAGAGGTTCACAGAGTTACATGAAGAAGAGAAGAGGGAGGAGGGAGATAGAGGTGACTAGGAGGAGAAGAGGGAATCAAAAGGGAAGAGAGCAGTCTAGCCAGTAATCAATTTCCTATTTGCTCTCCACAGTCTGGAACACTCAGAGAGGTTCACGGAGTTCCATAGAGAAGAGAAAAGGGAGGAAGGGATAGGGGTGACCAGGAGGAGAGAAAGGGGAGTCAAAAGGAGAGAGACCAGTCTAGCGTGTGATCAGTTCCCTGAGTTTTCTCCACAGCCCAGAACACACAAAGAGATTCACAGAGTTAAGGAGAGAAGAGAAGGGGGAGGGAGGAGATAGAGGTGACCTGGGGGAGAGAAAGGAGAGTCAAAAGGGGAGAGAGCAATCAAGCCAGTAATCACACTCCTAAGTAAAAATGGGTACTGAAGATTGGATTCTTAAAGGTACAAAATTGATAACAATTACCAAAAGGCAAAGATTAAAAATCTAAAGTAGAGGTTAGACTCTCCAAAATACAATATTAAAAAAACAAAACAAAATCACCAAAGTTATATAAAAAAATAGGAAATTTGCTTTAAAAATAGGGTCTTTTTTTCCCAAGGTAATGGTTTTAAAAATGAAAAGTAAAGGATTAATAAAAAACTTAAAAATAAAAAAAATTAAAAAGAAATTTAAAAAGGATAATAGTAAAATATATCTAGGAATTTCTCTGGAGCTGTTGAGGGCAGTGGGTGGTCAGTTCAGTTTCAGATAGTTCCTTGTCCCGCCTTATACTTCTTCTCAAAGTCTATAGGTCCCTTCCACTGTAGTCACTGTTAACTACAGGCTTTTAATCTGTGGCACTTGTCACTTCCAGAGCCGTTCCCTTTTCTTGGTTTATTTTGGCTTCCTCTGTTTGCAAGTCTGTTCAGTATCTAACTTCTGCCCTGACACAAGGGGGCGAAGGTGGTCATTTATTTAGGCTCACTTGTTCAACTGTGCTGCGGGGAGGGAGGAACACTGCAAACAAAATATCACTGGCGTGTGTGGGGAGTGCTCGCAGTGCCTGGGCCACACTGGGTTTGCCCCCGCTCACGGGTGTGTGCTTTCCTGGTCTACACTGCTCAGGCTCCAGGCTGCTCTGCTGGGGAACTTTCTGGGGCGGGCCCTGGGTTGCATGCACTTCCCGGATCTACGCCGCTCAGGATCAGGTTCTCGGGTGCTCCACAGGGGCGCAGACTTGGTTGGGCCCGCGTTTTGTGCCCTTCCCAGGTCCGAGCAGCTCAGGCGACCAGGTGCTTGTCGAGTACACACCCCCAGGTGAGGTGCATCTGACCACCTCCCTGGTCCCAGCTGCTCAGTTTCCTGGGTGGTGTGCCATGTGTCTTCTGGGGAGCTGATCTCTGGCTGCGACTCCCCTGACAGATGTCAACCGTCCAAGATCCCAGGAAGACTTGGTTAGCGACTGAGAACCTGAGTGCAGTTTGGTAGGGGATGCCATCTCTGGGGCCGAGTTTGCCCCTTTCCTTCCAGCTCTGGCTGGCACCCGCCTGCCTCCCTGCCTCTGGCGGGGGATGGGCCTGTCCACAGCCGGCTAGCTCTCCTCTGATATTTGCTCAGTTCTTTGTTCTGTGAGCGGGCTGGCAGTGCCTTAGGTTAGAACGTTTCCCAGGAAAGTTCTCTCTCTCTCTTTCCTCTTTTTTTTTTTTTTCATTTCTGGCTATCCCATGGTTTGGGTTGCTATGTCATGTTAGCTCCCTCAGATTGCCCTCAAGGCATTCAGGCCCGGTCCTTACCCTAAGCAGTGCAGCCTGTGCCTCCCTGTTCAGCCCCCACTTGGTGGTGGCGGACGCGAGTGTCTGGGCTACTTCTCCTCTGGAAGTTGTAGTTAGACCCATAATCTGTGGGTTTTATTTATTTATTTTTTCCTCCCGGTTATGTTGCCCTCTGAGATGCCAAAACTCCCCACAGACCCGCCTGTGAGAGGGTCTCCTGGTGTTTGGAAACTTCTCTTTTAAGACTCCGTCCCCGGGACAGGTCTCCATCCCTAACTCTTTTGTCTCTCTTTTTATCTTTTATATTTTGTCCTACCTCCTTTCGAAGACAATGGGCTGCCTTTCTGGCTGCCTGGTGTCCTCTGCCAGTGTTCAGAAATTGTTTTGTGGTATTTGCTCAGCGTTCAAATGATCTTTTGATGAATTTGTGGGGGAGAAAGTGGTCCCCCCATCCTATTCCTCCGCCATCTTAGGACCGCCTCCTCATTTATATATTTTAAATGACTATGAGGAAACACATTTATAGGAATCCACATAGTCATAAAAAAGACTATTTTGGTCTGACTTCATAGCTAAGGAAGATGAGGTGTAGAGAGATCAGGTAACTTACTGAAGCTCACATTGCTAATAACTGGTGTTAACAGAAAGTGTAATCCTAAATTACATCAGACTGGTAGTTCTCAAACTGTGATGCAGGAACCTCTGAGGTTCCCAAGACAGTTGAGTCTGTACATTCAAAACCGCTCTTCAGACGAACAGATAAGGAAGCTGTGGTACATATACACCATGGAATATTACTCAGCCATTAAAAAGAATTCATTTGAATCAGTTCTAATGAGATGGATGAAACTGGAGCCCATTATACAGAGTGAAGTAAGCCAGAAAGATAAAGACCATTACAGTATACTAACACATATATATGGAATTTAGAAAGATGGTAACAATAACCCTATACGCAAAACAGAAAAAGAGACACAGATGTACAGAACAGACTTTTGGACTCTGTGGGAGAAGGCGAGGGTGGGATGTTTCGAGAGAACAGCATAGAAACGTGTATATTATCTAGGGTGAAATAGATCACCAGCCCAGGTTGGATGCATGAGACAAGTGCTCGGGCCTGGTGCACTGCGATGACCCAGAGGGAGCGGGTAGAGAGGGAGGTTGGAGGGGGGATCGGGATGGGGAATACATGTAAATCCATGGCTGATTCAGGTCAATGTATGACAGAAACCACTACAATATTGTAAGGTAATTAGCCTCCAACTAATAAAAATAAATGGAAAAAAAACCCACTCTTATATAGAGTTTTCCCTGAGACTCCATGCCATGTGATAGCAAACACCTTGAATGCAGAAGCAGAGGTGTGAATCCCGCTATCTCTTGTTAAGTCAGGCACTCAAAAGATTTTCAAAAATAATGCCAATCATTTCACTTATTTTTTTCTGTTTTGGAAAATATAGTTTTTTTTTTAACCTAGAAAGTCATACTTATGTTAACATGCAATGTGCTTATTATCATTTAAAAATTATATTGATAAATTTTCTTAAAAATCCATCAGTGTCCATTTTTAATATGGTAAATGTCCATAGATACAGCCCACATAGTCAAAAACTCTTTGGAGTTCTCAATATCTTTAAGAGTATTATGGGCCTGGTTGCTCAGTGGTAAAGAATCCACCTGCCAAAGCACAAGACACAGGAATTGACCCCCGGTCCAGGAAGATCCACATGCTATGGGGGAGCAACTAAGCCCATGTGCCACAGCTACTAAGCCTGTGCTCTAGGGCCTGGGAACCCCAACCACTGAGCCCATGTACCACAGCTCTGAAGCCCATGCACCCTAGAGCCCATGCTTTGCAACAAGAGAAGCCACTGCAATGAGAAGCCTGTGCACTGCAACTAGAGAGTAACCCTCGCTTCCCACAACTAGAGAAAGCCCCCATGCAGAAACGAAGACCTAGCACAGCCAAAAATAAAGAAATAATAATAATAATAAAATATTATGGAGCCTTGAGGCCAAATTCTTTGAGATTAGATGTGTTAGATAATTTCTAAGGCTTTTCTCAGCTCTAGAATTTAAGAGTTGTGTGCCCTGGCATTTTTTATCTCAACCCTGCTTCCAACTTTCTTTACTTAGTCTTCCATAACTAAGGTTTTACAGTACCCAAACACTTCCTGGGCTTCAGATTAGCCCCAAGTGGTTTATCTCATGTTGCCCCTTCCATGGATAGAATTACAGTGGATTTCATGTTTTAAATTATTTCTCATTGATTACTTCTGGCAAAAGAAACAGGGTGGAAGAGAAAAAGAGTGGACAAGAAACCTCTTTTGTAATACCTTTTGCATTACTAGTCAAAAAATAAATGAAAACTTTGTTTCAAGTGAAGCAAAAATAAAAACAAACCCCACCCGCAAAATCTCCTGAAATGTAATTATTTCTGCAAATTTCCTTGTTTGGTCAGCGGCATTCCTTGCAGCAGGGGCATCACCTTGCAGGGTGGTTACAGAAATAGGAAATACGTCATAGATCACTGTACAGTCAAGAATGAATGTGCATTTGAGGACAGAGACTACCTTTTCCTGGCTTCAGGTTTTTGTTTCTTTTCCTTGTCAGTTAAATCATGTTAAGTCATGCTTTGGTGGAGTAGACTCAGAAAATATTTCTTGGCATCTGTTACTGTTAAGAAAATGATTTAAAAACAATTTGAGTGTACTATAAACTTAGATCTATGTAGGTATCCTATGTGTTGTCTAGAATATACATGCTAGATATGCTTCATACTTTGTGTGTGTTCAATTGATGGTTTAGTTAGTTAAATTAGTTAAATTTAGTTTATTTAGTTAAATTGATGGTTTCCTTGGGCTCTGCTTTTGTTGTTTTCTCAGTATTTTCTCATGCTGATGCATTTGTAGAAAGGAGGTGCTATTCCCAAAGAGGTCACTTATTGGCTATGACATCTTTTTTTAAAAAAAACTTTTAATTTTTTTATGGGAGTATAGCCAATTAGCGATATTGTGATAATTTCAGGTGGACTGCCGAGGGACTCAGCCATACATATACATGTATCCCTTCCCGTCATGAGATCTTTGGCAAGACTTGTCCTGGCTTTTCCCTTTCCAAAGTCTCTTTCATAATCTGACCTTTTCTTAAATACTCTTACTCTGCCCTGGACTGCCCCCAGGAAAACCTCTGAGGCACCACACAATGGGACACTTGAAAACACGGATTTCTGAAAAGGCTCCTTGAATAATTAGTCCAAGAGCAAAAACAAACTACCCACAATATGTCTTCCATTGTCTTGTATTTTTTTTATTGGAAGGAATTAGCCTGCATTGGAATAGTCTGAATTCACATATTATGGAGTGTGATAATAGGGTAGGAATGACTTCATCTCTTTTGTCTCTAGTTTATTATTGAAGAAAGCCTCACTCCTAACAACAAACTCATGGAAGCAAAGCAAACATCAGTTCCTCAGAATGCCTTTCCTGTTTTTAAGGATTCCATTGAATCCTCAATCCAGGACATGTCCTTTATGGAAAGGATTGGTACAAGTTAAAATGCTGATTTTTTTCAACGAGACATGTGTTCTGGAACTAATAAATTATTCAAGATATACTGGTTAAACTTAAACAAAAGTTTTATGTGATTTCTCCCAGATTTTTTGCACATCAGTCTGGTAGTTCATGAAGGCAATTTTATCAAAACATATCATGAAATATTTATTCCAATAGCAGTCAATCCTCATCTTATTTTCTCTTATAAAATGTTAATGATACAAAGGCTGGACAAATTAGTGCAATATATACATTTCTCTTTTCATACAAAAAGTTCAATCATGATATGAAGCAAAATTAGTAAAGTTAATTGTGATATTTATATATCATTTTATTTAATTATTTTCAAAAGTTGAACACCTAGCATTGATATACAAACATGCAAACATCAAAGAAAGGCCATATTTTCCCTTATATTTTTTGCTTTGTAAACAACTTACATCGTTAACTGCACATTACCTTAAAGTATAATTGATGACAAATGCATGATTATGTTGTTTTTATAAATTATTCTAAATGTGAATAAATTATATGAGTTACATTATTGAGGGGCTCATATAATTTATTCACATTTAGAATAATTTTTAAATCTTAGTGTTTAGTAATGTATCTTACAAAATCTATTTCATGATTTCAGTTCAGTTCAGTTCAGTCGCTCAGTCGTGCCCGACTCTTTGCGACCCCATGAATCGCAGAATACCAGGCCTCCCTGTCCATCACCAACTCCTGGAATCTACCCAAACTGATGTCCATCGTGTAGGTGATGCCATCCAGCCATCTCATCCTCTGTTGTCCCCTTCTCCTTCTGCCCCCAATCCTTCCCAGCATCAGGGTCTTTTCCAATGAGTCAACTCTTCACATGAGGTGGCCAAAATATTGGAGTTTCAACTTCAACATCAGTCCTTCCAATGAACACCCAGGACTGATCTCCTTTAGGATGGACTGGTTGGATCTCCTTGCAGTCCAAGGGACTCTCAAGAGTCTTCTCCAACACCTCAGTTCAAAAGCATCAATTCTTCGGCGCTCAGCTTTCTTCACCATCCAACTCTCACATCCATACATGACTACTGGAAAAACCATAGCCTTGACTAGACGCACCTTTGTTGGCAAAGTAATGTCTCTGCTTTTTAATGTGCTGTCTAGGTTGGGCATAACTTTTCTTCCAAGGAGTAAGCGTCTTTTAATTTCATGGCTGCAATCACCATCTGCAGTGATTTTGGAGCACCCCCCCAAATTAAGTCTGACACTGTTTCCACTGTTTCCCCATCTATTTCCCATGAGGTGATGGGACCAGATGTCATGATCTTTATTTTCTGAATGTTGAGCTTTAAGCCAACTTTTTCACTTTCCTCCTTCACTTTCATCAAGAGGCTTTTTAGTTCCTCTTCACTTTCAGCCATAAGGGTGGTGTCATCTGCATATCTGAGGTTATTGATATTTCTCCTAGCAATCTTGATTCCAGCTTGTGCTTCCTCCAGCCCAGCGTTTCTCATGATGTACTCTGCATATAAGTTAAGTAAGCAGGGTGACAATATTCAGCCTTGATGTACTCCTTTTCCTATTTGGACTCAGTCAGTTGTTCCATGTCCAGTTCTAACTGTTGCTTCCTGACCTGCATACAGGTTTCTCAAGAGACAGGTCAGATGGTCTGGTATTCCCATCTCTTTCAGAATTTTCCACAGTTTGTTGTGATCCACACAGTCAAAGGCTTTGGCAGTCAATAAAGCAGAAATAGATGTTTTTCTGGAACTCTCTTGCTTTTTTGATGATCCAGCAGATGTTGGCAATTTGATTTCTGGTTCTTCTGCCTTTTCTAAAACCAGCTTGAACATTTTATTTTTCAGTAATTTTTATATATTCCCCCAAAATGCCTATTAACACATTTACTGGGATATTAAAAGTCAGAGAAATTATCTCTGATTTAGTTTATTGATTTGAAAATGAGGATCAGAGTTGCCAGTTAGGTTTTATGATGAGTATTTTCCATAAATAGGATGACATAAATCTCTTAAGATTTTTTTGACAAAAAATGTATTTTAAATGTGGGGTGAGATAAAATTATTTTTATTGGAAAAATGTTGAGTTGGTTGTGATACATTAGAGTTAATATTTTTATTTTCTCAATATCTTCTGAGTTTATCAAATTAAGGTATCTCTTAAGTGAAGGAGTAACATATAATTCATTATGATTATATATCCTCAACATTAATAATTATGTATAATAATTCTTGAAATTTTTTAAAGTTATGCTAGTTTACAGGAATTTAAAAAGTGAATGAATCTAATAAGAAAGCAATAAATTCTTTTGCAAGTTAATGGTTTGTTTTCATCAAAATCAATGGAGGAACTTGTAACGAAATGATGAATCTAAGAAATGATCACTGAAAGTGAAAGTGAAGTCGCTCAGTTGTGTCCAACTCTTTGCGACCCTGTGGACTATAGCCCACCAGGCTTCCCGTGTCCGACTCTTTGCGACCCCGTGGACTATAACCCACCAGGTTCCCCCGTCCATGGGATTCTCCAGGCAGGAATACTGGAATGGGTTGCCATTTCCTTCTCCAGGGGATCTTCCCGACCCAGGGATCGAACCCAGGTCTCCTGCATTGCAGGCAGACGCTTTAACCTCTGAGTCACCAGGGAAGCCCCAAGAAATGATCACTAGTGACTGCTAAAACCATTAGATGAAAAGCTGATGGGTACCTTGATAATGAGTGGATACACTGAGCCCACTGATTAGTACTGTCATGAAAAAAAAGATACATCCAGACTTTATGTACTTGCAGTGAAAAATTGCTCAGTGAAGGACTCTTGCTAAAGTATCAACTCAGAATCTGACCAAGCCTAAATATCAATTTTCAGGAAATACAGAGGCCAGAGAGATATAACAGTAAAATCCAGAATGTGGAAAACCATACACGAAAAATGATCCAAATATTGGTTTTTCAACAAACCATTTACAAGAGGAAAGAAAAACAGGAAGAAGAATCTACCATTAAAAGAGACTAGGGAAATATTAGCCAAAAGCAATTCGTGGGCATTGTTAGTATCTTGCGTTGAAAAAACAATACTAAAATCCAAACCAAAACAAAAAACAAGAGCAGATATGAGACAACCAGGGATCTGAATGTTGGCTGAATACTGGATTACTCAGTTTTTAGGGATACTAGTTTGTTTCTAAATGTGTCCTGATTTCTTAGAGCTATATATAGAGGTATTTACATATGAAATGGCATGATACTTGGGATTTACTTCAGAATAATCCAGCAGTGGTGAAGGGTGGGAGTTGGGGAGGGGAGCGTGGAGAGATCAAACAGGACTGGCCATAGGTTGACAAAATTGTGTAAAGCTTGATAGTGGTCACATCGAGGTTCATTTTATCATTCTTCCACATTTATATACACGAACTTTTCAATAACAAAAATGACAAGATGATTAAAAAAGTGAGTCTAAAAAAATAAACTCACTGAAGGAATACCTAATTTAGCTGTCAGCAGATAGATCACTGAAACCAATTTTTTGATGATTAACTACTGGGCGGCTTTTGGCACATACCTTGAAAGGGCTGAGTGACTGACACTGATATAACAAAACTCTGTATTCCCATCCACTTGTTTATATGAACAGTGCTTGAACATATAGAAGCAGAATCAAGAAATAGGAGTTTGTGCTGAACTCTTTCATTTGGCAAGAGGTAATAGTTACCCATGAATTCATGAATAAACAGGAAAAAAAAAAACCCTATCCATTCTATTAAGAGATCTGTATTGTCAACAATTTTTTGTGTTTAATCATTGTATTATATATCAAAATGTATAATACTTGTGCTGTTTTGACAAATGTATACTAATACCAATTATTATAATCCAATCCAGAAGAAATTTTTAATATTTGGAGCCCTTGGTATCAGGAAATTAAAACAAAAACAAAAACCTTAAAAAACTCACAAGGATAAAAATACATGGGGAATTTAATGGCAGTATCATTTTAAGGAAGAATAGGAATCATGCAAAATATTGATAGTTCTTTTTTCTTATGTGTATGAGCCATACATTCTGGTTTCTTCGTATATATCATAAGTGGCTTTTTGTTATTGAAAACTGAATATTTTAAGTAAAATAATGTAGCAACTCTGGAAAAATAAATAAAATATTTGAGAGTTAAAGAAGAGTTTATGTATTTTGACAAATAGATGATGGGGTATCAAGTTAGAGCATTAAGATTGTATAGATTTATTTAAAAGAATGATGTAACAGTTTTATTCTAAATTATCATTATTTATAGTATACCAGAGAGCTGCTGTTTTAGCACAGCCAGCAGAGCATCAGTGAAATATAACACACCAGAAATTACATCTTTTGTAACTCTTTAAAATTCAGAAATGTTAAATGTTAGCTAAAAATGAGTAAAATGGCTTCCCTTGTGGCTCAGCTGGTAAAGAATCTGCCTGCAAGGCGGGAAACCTGGCTTTGATCCCTGGGTGGGGAAGATCCCCTGGAGAAGGGAAAGGTTACCCACTCCAGTATTCTGGCCTGGAGAATTCCATGGACTGTATAGTCCATGGGATCACAAAGAGTCGGATATGACTGAACGACTTTCACTTTCACTTCAGGGCTTCCCTGATAGCTCAGTTGGTAAAGAATCTGCCTGCAATGCAGGGGACCCCGTTTGATTGCTGGGTTGGGAAGATCCACTGGAGAAGGGAAAGGCTACCCACTCCAGTTTTCTGGCCTAGAGAATTCCATGGACTGTATAGTTCATGGGGTCTCAAAGAATCAGACATGACTTAGCAACCTTCATTTTCACTTTCAAAAATGAGGAGGGAGACTACTTAGGTCTTTTTTCCTTTTATTTATTTCTTATTGAATAAAATTCATAAAACATAAAATTAACCATTAACCATGTTAAAGTATGCAATTCAGTAACATTTAGTATGTTTACATTGTTGTACAAACATCACATCTATTTCCATCACATCATTTTCATCATCTCAAAAGGAAACTCTAGACCCATTAAGCAGTCGTTCCTCCTGGCAACCACTAACATGTTTTCTGTTTCTGTTGATTTAATACTCTTCATATAAGTGGAATCATACAACCCATAACCCTGACTAGCTTCTTTCACTTACTGTAATGTTTGCAATGTTTATCTAAGTTGTAGCATGTATCAATACTTCATTCCCTTTTTATGGCTGAATAATACTCCACTGAGTGGATATATCACATTGTGCCTATTCATTCATCAGCTGATGGACATTTGGGTCGTTTCTACCTTTTGACTATTATGAACAGTGCTGCTGTTATGAACATAGTTGTACAAATATTTGTTTGATTACTTATTTTCAGTTCTTTTGGTTCTATACCTAGGAGTGAAGTTGCTGAGAATTCTGTTTAAACTACAATTAGAAAACAAAATCTAGGGACTTCCCTGGTGGTTCAGTGGTTAAGACTCTGCTTCTACTGTGGTGGGCATGAGTTCAACCCCTGGTTGGGGAACTAAGATCCCACATGCATCACGGCAGAGCCAAAAAAAAAAAAGCAAAGAAAACAAAATTTTCTTTCTCTGCTGCTTACTAGATTAGCCCTTTTCTGTTTTGATGACATCCTTATAAATGCTAAGCTTCGAAGCCTGTATGATGAAATTGGAATGCCAAAGTTAGTTAGCCCCTTGCACATAGTGACCTTTCTCCGTGCTGATTTGTTAGTTTGACATGACAACCGGAAGAGACCTCTGACTGTGCTGAACTGTGCTTCTTATAGACTGAGTGGGAGTGCTAAGGGAGAGACATTTCTGTGTCAGGCAGAAGAAAGATCACTGCACTGGGGGCAAGACCCAGGCATCACAGTTTTAAAAAATCTTCCCAGGTGAGTCCAGCATGCATCCCAGTTTAAGAGCTGTGTTGATGGAATTTCCTTTGCAAAGTGTATCCTGGTGGAAAGTCCCGGGACTTTTGGAATGGGTTTTTATAAACTGATTTAATATTGATGCAGTAAGGATGGATATATTCTGAGTCACATGAGCAGTTCCTTTCATTCTATGTAGTAAGCATCTGTTTCTTTCAGTTAAGGGGACTTCGGAAAGCAAAGAGGCTGTGAGTATGGTGAGATGTCAGCAAAGCCAGCTGAGCCCATAAATTAACAGGGAATCTTTACAGTGAGCTAATGAAAGGGACCTGAGCAACACTTGTGGCCCATTGGGATGTGTACCTTATTGGTGCCAAGATGGTATCTACCACTGAGCGGAGGAGCCCTGTGGGCAAGGATTTGTGTTAGGGGATCTATTTGTGTATGTATGTGTGCTTAGTCACTTCTGCTGCTGCTGAGCTGCTAAGTCACTTCAGTCGTGTCTGACCCTGTGCGACCCCATAGACGGCAGCCCACCAGGCTCCCCCGTCCCTGGGATTCTCAAGGCAAGAACACTGGAGTGGGTTGCCATTTCCTTCTCCAATGTGTGAAAGTGAAGTTGCTCAGTTGTGTCTGACTCGTAGCAACCCGATGGACTGCAGCCTACCAGGCTCCTCCCTCCATGGGATTTTCCAGGCAAGAGTACTGGAGTGGATTGCCATACCCACCTCCAGGGGAGCTTCCCAACCCAGGGATAGAACCCTCATCTCCTGTTTCTCCTGCATTACAGGTGGATTCTATATTGCTGAGCCATCGGGAAGTCGAGGGAACTCTATTTACATGTCATCAAATAAGAAGAAATCTAAGTTAATGTTAATCGTAATGAAAGAGACTGACTGAAGGAGTAGGTATGTTAATACTTTTGAAACATATTTTAAACCTAACTGGTGTACCTAAGCATTTACACATTTCAAGTGTGCTTCTACTGTGGCAGGAACTGTAGGTTGGCTCAAAGCAAACCCTTTCCATTTTCTTTCTGTTATGGAAGCCAAAAAGCTAAAATCTTGCCTTCCCAATTCCTCTGCTGTTGGAAGCAGCCATGTGACATAATTTTGGCTGTTAAGAATGCAAGACTATGATGGCAGGGATTTTTGTCTCTTTCATTCTCTGTTGGTCAAAACTCATCAAATTGTATACCCTAAAAATGTCCAGTTTGGTGGGAGGATGACAGATGTTGTTTAAAGCTACAAATTTGCAACAAGTAGTGAATAAGTCCCAGAGATTTAATGCACAAATAGTGAATTTGAAAGTGTTAGTGGCTCAGTCGTGTGTGACTCTTTCCACATGGACTGTAGCCTGACAGGCTCCTCTGTCTATTAAATTCTCCAGGCAAGAATACTGGAGTGGGTAGTCATTCCCTTCATCAGGGAAATCTTCCCAACCCAGGAACCCACGTCTCCTGCATTGCAGGCAGATTGTTTGCCGTCTGAGCCACTGGGGAAGCTATGGTTTTTCCAGTAGTCATATACAGATGTGAGAGTTGGACCATAAAGAATGCAGAGTGCTAAAGAATTGATGCTTTCTGTTTGTGCTGGAGAAGACACTTGAGAGTCCCTTGGACAGCAAGGAGATCAAATCAGTCAATCCTAAAGGAAATCAACCGTGAATATTCACTGAAAGGACTGATGCTGAAGTTCTGATCCTTTGACCACCTGATGCGAAGAGCTGATTCATTGGAAAAGACCCTGATGCTGGGAAAGACTGAGGACAGGAGGAGAAGGGGGTGACAGAGGATGAGATGGTTGGATGGCATCATTGACACAATGGACACGAGTTTGAGCAAATTCCAGAAGATAGTGAAGGACAGGCGTGCTGCAGTCCACGGGGTCACAGAGTCAGACACTATTTAGCAACTAAACGAATGAATAATGAATACAGAGCTTCCCAGGTGGCACTAGTGGTAAAGAACCCTTCTGCCAATGCAGGAGATATAAGAGACATGAGTTCAATCCCTGGGTCAGAAAGATCCCCTGGAGGAGGGCATGGCAACCATTCTAGTATTCTTGCTTGGAGAATCTCATGGACAGAGGAGCCTGGTGAGCTATCATCCATAGTGTTGCGAACAGTCCGACAGGACTGAAGCAACTTAGCATGTATGCGTAGTGAATATAAAAATATACTATAGCCATCAAACTTTCTGAGAGACTAGAACTTAAAAATTCCAACCACTAAAAAGAAAGGATAATTATGTAATGTGGAAGAGGTGCTAATTATCACTATAACAGCAATCATATGACAATATATAAATGTCCCAAATTAACATACACCTTAAGTTTACGCAATGTTGTGTCATTTCAGTTTTAAAAATTTAAATGTTCAGTCTATTGTATATCAATTTTATTTCAACAAAGTGAAAAAAGAACAGTTGTTAAGAAAATTAAAAGGCAAATTAGAAAATGGAAAAAAACAGAAAAAATTTCTCAGCTCTACAGGAAGCTGAAGTGAGAATCCTGAAAGGAAAGGAGGCATCAAGACCCTGTTTCTCTGAATTTCAAGTCAGTTGCAAGGCTAGCTGAGGTTTACCTAGCTGACACTAGGTGTCACCATTGTGCTTTTAAAAAAATGTAGCTGATGCTCATGTGTGCTATTTAATATTCAGGACCAAGGGAGGTCCTAAACTCCTAAAAGATGATGCTGTGAAAGTGCTGCACTCAATATGCCAGCAAATTTGGAAAATTCAGCAGTGGCCACAGGACTGGAAAAGGTCAGTTTTCATTCCAATCCCTAAGAAAGGCAATGCCAAAGAATGCTCAAACTACCTCACAATTGCACTCATCTCACACACTAGTAGAGTAATGCTCAAAATTCCCCAAGCCAGGCTTTAACAATACATGAACTGTGAACTTCCAGATGTTTAAGCTGGTTTTAGAAAAGGCAGAGAAACCAGAGATCAAATGGCTAACATCCGCTGGATCATCGAAAAAGCAAGAGAGTTCCAGAAAAACGTCTATTTCTGCTTTATTGACTATGCCAAGCCTTTGACTGTGTGGATCACAACAAACTGTGGAAAATTCTGAAAGAAACAGGAATACCAGACCACCTGACCTGCCTCTTGAGAAATCTGTATGCAGGTCAGGAAGCAACAGTTAGAACTGGACATGAAACAACAGACTGGTTCCAAATAGGAAAAGGAGTACATCAAGGCTGTATATTGTCACCCTGCTTATTTAACTTATATGCAGAATTCATCATGAGAAACGTTTGGGCTGGATGAAGCACAAACTGGAATCAAGATTGCTGGGAGAAATATCAATAACCTCAGATATGCAGATGACACTCCCCTTATGGCAGAAAGTGAAGAAGAACTAAAGAGCCTCTTGATGAAAGTGCAAGAGGAGAGTGAAAAAGTTAGCTTAAAGCTCAACATTCAGAAAACAAGGATCATGGCATCTGGTCCCATCACTTCATGGGAAATAGATGGAGAAACAGTGGAAACAGTGGCAGACTTTATTTTTTTGGGCTCCAAAACCACTGCAGATGGTGACTGCAGCCATGAAATTAAAAGATGCTTGCTCCTTGGAAGAAAAGTTATGACCAACCTAGACAGCATATTAAAAAGTAGAGATGTTACTTTGCCAACAAAGGTCCGTCTGGTCAAGGCTATGTTTTTTCTAGTAGTTATGTATGGATGTGAGAGTTGGACTGTAAAGAAAGCTGAGTGCTGAAGAATTGATGCTTTTGAACTGAGGTGTTGGAGAAGACTCTTGAGAGTCCCTTGGACTGCAAGGAGATCCAACCAGGCCATCCTGAAGGAGGTCAGTCCTGGGTGTTCATTGGAAGGACTGATAACTGAAGGTGATGCGAAGAGGGGACTCGTTGGAAAAGACCCTGATGCTGGGCGGGATTGGGGGCAGGAGGAGAAGGGGACGACAGAGGATGAGATGGTTGGATGGCATTACTGACTCAAAGGACATGAGTTTGAGTAAACTCTGGGAGTTGGTGATGGACAGGGAGGCCTGAGGTGCTGCAGTCCATGGGGTCGCAAAGAGTCCAACAGACTGAGCAACTGAACTGAACTGAACTGAACCAAGGGAGGCCTTCCAGTGTTTGAAATTGTTCCATTTCTCCCCTCTCCTGATCCCAGGACGTGATTGCTGTGGCCTTATTAAAACTCCCTGAACCCTGACCGTCTCTTGTATATGATTCATTCTACATCCCTTGAGCTGGGTAATGCATGAGGCTATCCATGCTGGAAGGAAGAGACCAGGGAGGGCACTGGCCTCAATGCTCCTGGTGGAGGGCCTCCCTGTGCAGTGGTTCCCACCTTGGAGTCTCTGCCTCGGCCCTGGGAGATGAACAGTCCCCTGGGTTCTGTTACCAAAAGCTAAGGCTTTAACCACAGTTGTTGAAGTGTCCAGTGGTCTTGGAGCATCCAAACCCACCAGTTTGGTACAAGAATCCACATGTAACACAGAACTTATTGTCCCCAAAGTCTTTAATGATTCCTGGGCTTTGGCAAGAAATATCAGGAAGCACATATTGCATATGAAATACAGGAAAATGGTTCATGAGACCTCACATTTAATTTGTTGCATTAGTAATTTAGAAAGTTATATTTAGGATAGTATAGTTCATGAGTATATAGGGTCTTGCCTTCAGTGAAAAGAGTAAGGGCTCTCCAGGTATTAGAACTGCTCTGGCTTGTGAGGGATGCCTTGGTAAAGGCTTATTCACCTTTGGATTTAAGGAAAGTAGCCCCAATCATCTAGGCAGAGTATGTTTCATCTGTTTTCTGTATTGATGCATCTAAGAATTTTTAACCCACTTTTTTTTTTTTAATTTATTTGACTGTGCCCGGTCTTAGTTGTAGCACTCAGGATCTTTGTTGTAGCGTGTGGGATCTTTAGTTGTGCCATGCAGGATCTAATTCCCTAACCAGGGATTGAACCCAGGCCCCCTGCATTGGGAGCACAGAGTCTTAACCACTGGACCATCAGGGAAGTCCCCCAACTTATACTCGTGATAAATTTTGGTCTGATGTCTGTCATCTTGAATGCCTTTAGCTTGTAATTATTACTTTTATCCTGTTTTGTGTCCCTTTTGCTTTTTCATCGATTTTTTAAAAAAAGATATTTCTCCTGGTTTTATTCTACCAGTGAAACTGTTGAGGTTTAAAAAAAATTCTTTAAAATATTTCAGGTGTAGGAAAATAAAGAGAATAACAAACACCTGTGTACCTGCCCTCAGCTTTATTGTTTCTGGCCATTTTGTCATGGCTGTTACGTATGTTTTTAAGAACTAAACTGTTGCAGATGGAATTGAAGTCCCCTGTGTACTTCTTTTGAATTGCTTTCCCTCTCTGTGGTTCCAGAGGTAGTTACCATATGAATTTGGTGTTACTCATGTCCATAGATACTTTTAAACTTGTTATTTATGGTTATTTCCATAAGCATCATAATACTATTTTACATGTTTTGAATATACATAAGTAGTAAACTTGATGTTTTCTTCTGCAGCTTACTTTTTTAAAAATATCATTTTTAATTTCTGGCTGCTCTGGGTCTTCATTGCTTCTTGTGGGTTTCCTCTAGTTGCGGCAAGCAGGGGCTATTCTCTAGTTGCAGTGTACAGGCTTCTCATTGTGGTAGTTTCTCTTGTTGTGGAGCACAGGTTCTAAATGCGTGGACTCAGTAGCTGCACCTTGAGGGCTCCAGGGCACAGGCTCAGTAGTTGTGGCACACAGGCTTTAGTTGCCTTGTGGCATTTGGGGTCTTCCTGGACCAGGGATTGAACTGGTGTCCCCTGCACTGCAAGGCGGATTCTTAACCACTAGAGCACCAGTTACTTTTTAAATTCAACTCTATAGAATTGATATTTAACCACATAGCTCAAGTTCATTCATTTTCACTGATGTTTGGTATCGTGGTTTTATAATTCCCATCTCTGTCTAGCTGTGCTATAGTCTAGGTCTGTATTCAGTTTCACTTTCTCTTTGACTGCGCTCTGTTGTCCAACCCATCCACTGAGGATTTAACTTCAATGTATATATTCATTTGTAAAATTCTATTTAGTTCATTTTCATATCTGTTTATAAAACATCACTTTCCTCAAGGTTTTGATTTCTTCCTTTATGTCTTTATTTATGTTCAGACTTATCTTACATTCTCTTTTCTTATTAACCCTAGATCTCGGACCTTGCTTTTTGTCTCATCCACTTAACGTCAATCAAAATTGCTTGTTTTTTTTTTTTTTAAGTTTGTGTGCTTATCTATAGTGGAGTTTACTTTTTCTGGGGATCCTCTGCTACTCTGAAGAGATAAGGAAGGAGCCAGTATATATATATAAACTTCTGCTGGGGGTTGGGGACAACAATAACAAAAAAACCATATCAAACATTAAAAGATTACTGCTAAACACAAAGTACAGGCACCTCAAGTTAATGATTTTAATGCTTTTTTCTGTATGGAAAGATTCAAGAATTTAGGTTCACTGAAAATTTTCCTTGCATATGTATCTATGTAACCAGGGGTTGTACCAAAGCACAGAACGCTTCCTATTTTTCTCCATCCTAAATTGCCCTCGGGCGAATTATGGGTAGGAGACTGCAGTGGCTAGTGTCTTGATCCTTGTAGAACTGAAATGGCAGGCAACATTATTTCTTTACAGTTGCTAGGGCATCTGAGTTAGACATGTGGTGATGCCAAAACCATAGGAGACCTTGTGAGGAGATAGGAGGATCATCACCTCACGGGGTAGGCTCCAAGGAGACCAGGTGCATGTGGAAGAAAATATAGCTCTAGGAGGCAGTGGACCCAGTTCCTAGATTCCTGATTAAGGATTAGTGGCAGTGTGGCACTGGCATTTTTGTCACTACAACTATTCGAAAATAGTGCCTTCATAATAAGTGCCTGAGCCAGAGAGCTGGACCCCTGAGGTGCCTTTCATCTCTGAGGCGCTGGAGTAGCTCCATCTTCCTGGAACTTGAGCATCTAGCAGATTATCCATGATATGTGACCTAGGTACCACTGCTGGAGGCCCTCTCCAACTGATTTACTGTCTTTGGATCAGACTTGGTTAGGTTCACATGCATATAACTGAAAATCCAAAATAATAGAGCTTAAAATAAGACTGGAGTTGGTTTTTTCCTTTTAAAAATAGAGATATGGAGATAGGCAGCTGCACACCGTCAGCGGGAATCCTGGTTCCTTCAGGTTCACCACACTGCCATCCCTCAGATGTGGCCATATCCTCATGGTCTGAAGCAACTGGAGCTCTCGCCATTCCCGGCTGTGGGATGGAGGGAAGGAAGAAGATCATGTCACCTTCCTTTCGAGGGAGTATTCTATGAGTACTGAAAACACTTCCACTTCATTGTGTAGACCTTGGTCCTGGGAGACCCACAGACTTACAAGGGTGGCAAGAAATGTCCTTGGCTGAGCGGCAAGGTGCCAATCCCTAATTAAGTTTTCTGTTACTAAACAAAACGGATGAATGGATGTTCGTGTAGGCAACCAGCAGCCTCTGACACTACCAATATGTCTTAACTTCACATGTCTAAAGTAGTTTGCATGTGCTGCCATGACAAAACAGCACAGACTGAGGCTTACATAACAGAAATTTATCTTCTCACAGTTCTGCAGGCTGGGAGTTCAAAATCAAGGTGTTAGAAGGTTTGATTTCTCCTGAGGCTTCTTTCCTTGGCTTGCAGAAGGGCAGGAGGGGCAGTCATAGAAAACAACCCAGACCATGAAGAGGTTATCAGTCCCACTGGGTATTATGGCACAGTAGGCAGGAAGTGGGTACAAGCATGTACAGGGAGGCCATGTGAGATGCCTCTGAATGCACATGTCCATCTGGGGGAGTGCTGGAGTGTAGCTTGAGCAGCCCTGTGTTGAGGTATCCATTATGTGGTTCAGACATCACATGCAGCGACAGACAAGATAAAGCACATTGTAGAAATCATATTGCCCATACTTTCTTTTTTAAAAAAGTTATTTATTTTGTCTTGGCTGTGCTGGGTCTTTTGTTGCGTGCCGGCTTTCTTTAGTTGTGGTGAGAGGGGCCTACACTTTGTGTGTGAGCTTCTCATTACAGTGGCTCCTCGTGGCAGAGTACAGACTCTAAGGGTGCTCGGGCTTCAGTAGCTGTGACGCACCGGCTTAGTTGCCCCTCCACATGTGGAATCTTCCCAGACCAGGGACTGAACCCCTGTGCCTGCATTGGCAGGTGGATTCTTATCCTTTGTACCACCAGGGAAGTTCTGCCATTACTTTCTGATTAAAGATGTAGATTTGTCACAGTGAGATTTTTCTCCCAACTAGAATTTATTTTTTAATTTTTTATTGAAGGATAATTGTTTAACAGAATTTTGTTTTCTGTCAAACCTCAACATGAATCAGCCACAAGTATATATATATATATCCCCTCCCTTTTGAAACTCCTTCCCCATCTCCTGCCCCATTCCACCCCTCTAGGTCAATACAGAGCCCCTGTTTGAGTTCCCGAGACATACAGCAAATTCCTGTTGGCTATCTATTTTACATATGGTAATGTAAGTTTCCATGTTACTCTTTCCATATATCTCACCCTCTCCTTCCCTCTTCCCATGTACATAAGTCTATTCTCTATGTCTGTTTCTCCACTGCTTCCCTGTAAATAAATTCTTCAGTACCATTTTCCTAGATTCCATATATATGCATTAGCATATGATATTTCTCTTTCTCTTTCTGACTCACTTCACTCTGTAAAATAGGTTCTAGGTTCACCCATCTCATCAGAACTGACTCAAATGCATTCCTTTTTGTGGCTGGGTACGATACCATTGTGTATATGTACCACAACTTCTTTATCCATTCATCTGTCAATGGACATCTAGGTTGCTTCCATGTTCTAGCTATTGTAAATAGGTGCTGCAGTGAACAATGGGATACATGTGTCTTTTTCAATTTTGGTTTCCTCAGGGTATATGCCTAGGAGTGGGATTGCTAGGTCATTTGGTGGTTTTATTCCTAGTTTTTTAAGGAATCTCTATACCGTCTTCGGTAGTGGCTATACAATTTACATTCCCACCAACAGTGCAAGAGCGTTCCCTTTTCTCCACACCCTCTCCAGCATTTATTGTTTGTAGACTGTTTGATCATGGCCATTCTGACCGGTGTGAGGTGATATCTCATTGTGGTTTTTGATTTGCGTTTCTCTAATAATGAGTGATGTTGAGCATCTTTTCATGTGTTTGTTAGCCATCTGTATGTCTTCTTTGGAGAAATGTCTGTTTATGTCTTATTCCCACTTTTTGATTGGGTTGTTTGTTTTTCTGGCATTGAATTGTATGAGCTGCTTGTATATTTTGGAAATTAATCCTTTGTCAGTTTTGATAAAGTTGTTTTATTTGCTGTTATTTTCTCCCATTCTGAAGGTTGTCTTTTCACCTTGCTTATAGTTTCCTTTGCTGTGCAAAAGCTTTTAAGTGTACTCAGGTCCCACTTGTTTACTTTTGTTTTTATTTTGGTTACTGTAGGAGGTGGGTCATAGAGGATCTTGCTTTGGTTTATGTCATCGAGTGTTCTGCCTATTAGAATTCTTCTAAGAGTTTTATAGTTTGTGGTCTTACATTTAGGTCTTTAATCCATTTGGAGTTTATCTTTGTGTATGGTGTGGGCTTCCCTGGTGGCTCAGATGGTAAAGCGTCTGCTTGCAATGTGGGAGACCTGGGTTCAATCCCTGGGTTGGGAAGATCCCCTGGAGAAGGAAATGGCAACACACTCCAGTACTCTTGCCTGGAAAATTCCATGGACAGAGGAGCCTGGTAGGCTATAGTCCATTGGGTCACAAAGAGTCGGACATGACTGAATGACTTCACTTCACTTTGTGTATGGTGTTAGGAAGTGTTCTAATTTTTATTCTTTTACATGTATCTGTCCATTTTTCCCAGCACCATTTATTGAAGAGGCTGTCTTTGCCCCATTGTATATTCTTGCCTCCTTTGTCAAAAATAAGGTGCCCATAGGTGCATGGGTTTATTTCTGGGCTTTCTATCTTGTTCCATTGGTCTATATTTCTGTTTTTGTGCCAGTACCATACTGTCTTGATGACTAGCTTTATAGTATAATCTGAGGTCAGGAAGGTTGATTCCTCCAGCTCCATTCTTCTTTCTCAAGACTGCTTTGGCTATTTGGGGTCTTTTGTGTTTCCATATGAATTATGAAATATTTTGTTCTAGTTCTGTGAAAAAATGCCTTTGGTAATATGATAGGGATCACATTGAATCTGTAGATTGCATTTGGTAGTATAGTCATTTTCAGAATATTGATTCTTCCTACCCAGGATCATGGAATATCTCTCCATCTGTTTATGTCATCTTTGATTTCTTTCATCAGTGTTTTATAATTTTCTGTGTACAGTTCTTTTGTCTCCTTAGGTAAGTTTATTCCTAGATATTTAATTCTTTTTGTTGCAATGGTGAATAGGATTGATTCCTTAATTTCTCTTTCTGATTTTTCATTGTTAGATATAGAAATGCAAGTGATTTCTGTGTATTGATTTTGTATCCTGCAACTTTGCTAAATTCACTGATTAGCTCTAGTAATTTTCTGATACTATCTTTAGGGTTTTCTATGTACAATATCATGTCATCTGCAAACAGTGAGAGCTTTACTTTTTCTTTCTTCATCTGGATTCCTTTTATTTCTTTTTCTTCTCTGATTGCTGTAGCTAGGACTTCCAGAACTATGTTGAATAATAGTGGTGAGCGTGGACACCCTTGTTAGAATTTATTTTAGTACGGTGTGAAGTAAGAATATTATTTTCTTTTCCTGTTGTGACATCCAAATGTTGCTGCATAATTTACTAAGAAACCCCTCCTTTCTCCACTGCTTTTTTTCAGCTCTATCAAATGATTGACATACAATTAAATTGAATCAGCTCGTTTTCTATAAAGGGTCTTGCTGGGATTTTGATTGGATTGCTTTAAATATATAGAGCAATTTGGGGATAATTGACATCTTAGTATTGGGTTTTTCAATCAGTGAACAGAGTATCTCCCTCAGTTTATTAGGTATTCTTTCATCTCCTGTCATTATTTTGTAATTTTCATGATGTGTATCTTACACATATTTTGTGAGATTTATACCTATGTCATGTTTTCTGTGCTGTTGTAAATGGTACTATTTTAAAATTTTTATTGACATTGTATTACAGGAAATTTTATTGCTGCGTATTTCAGTTTCCAACAGTTTATCTTTTTGCACCTTTAACTCTGTGATCTTGCTAAACTCACTTGTTAGTTCTAGCAGTTTTGTAGCTTTCTTTGATTTAAAAAAAAAAATGTAGATAATAACGTCCTCTGCAAATCTTAACAGTTTTATTTCTAATCTCTGCCTTTTATTTCCTTTTCTGGCCTTTCTGCACTTGCTAGCACTCCAGTGCGATGTTGAATAATAGTGGGAAGAGCAGACATACCTGCCTTGTTGTCAACGTTAGAGGGAAGGCATTCTGTCTCTGACCATTATGTTTTCAACAGCAAGGGCACAATCACGTCAAATCATACCAATATACACACTGCAACAAAACACTTAGTTTGACTGTACTTTTTGGTCAGCTAAGGCAAAAATGATGGTGCATGAAATCGAAGTTCCCCTATAACTGCAATTGTAATGTGATATGAAAACGTGGGATTCCTATTGCTGACAAGGTCACAAGGCACTGCTGTTACTGTTGTGGTCCTCGCCAACACAAAATTGAAGGAAATTCTAGATTTCAGCTAGAGATTAGCTTAACGATAAGCTTTTTCTATTTGATGTCGCCGGTTAAAATCGCGTGCCTGGGGAGGAAAGCCAGGGACCACAGAGACGTGTGGTCTGGTTTCCTAGAGAGGAAGCTCGCGATACTTGGGTGCTGCGGCCGACGTAGTTACGCACTTCCAGTCACACCACACATTGCACTTTTCCTGAGGTGAGTTTCTGGGTCTTGTCGCCTCAGCGAGCCTGCTGGGGGCACACCTTTCACCCTGGAGAAGGCTGTCCGCTTAGTCCCTCATGTCCAGGTGGAGGGAGTCGGGCGGCGCCCCCTGGTCTGGGGAGCTAACGCCCCCGGCGGCCAGTCTCCCCCGCCCGCGGTGTCTTCGCCCCAGTCCTTAGCGGCCGCCTTGTGTAAGGCCGTGGATGAAAAGGAGACGCCGTTTGACCTCACACAGTCGCAGCCTCCCGTGCTCCCTGGGCTAGCAACTACTAACTGAGCCGCTAAATGCTAGTTGCTGCTGTAGGTTCCCAAGATGCAGCTGCGAATGAGAGGGCCGTGGGCCCCTCTCCCAGGGACCTTTCAGTTTAATTAAAAGTCTTCTGTTAATCCAGTGCGGTTATTCTTGATGTGCACAAGGCCTTGCAGGACTTGAACTCTTACAACTTCTTCACCTTCGTTTTAGGCACATTCCCCTTGATTCTTTGGACTTTCACTTCGAGACCATGTTTTTGCACATGCTGTTAACTTTGGAAAGATTTTCCTTTCAACCTAAGTAATTCCTATTCTTAAGCCTCCGCATCTAGGATAAAGTATCTCTGTCACTAGTCACGATTGTGTTCTTAAAGCTAATTCTGAGGATCTTTGATTCATATTTGTGTTTCTTTTAGTTTAAGCCCCATGAAGGAAGGGATCACACCCTTCTTTCTCTACTGTTTGTCCTGTGTCTCACACTTGGCCTGGAATGAAATAAGTTTGTGATAAAAGTTGGATAAAGAAAACACAGTGTCTTAAACTAAGAGAAGTGGTATACAAGAAAGAGAATACAGTGCTAGTGGAGTGTGTAACCTGGGGCCCTGACCTGGTCTGTAGAGACAGGCTGTGGTGAGCTGGCAGTTACCTATATGAACAGAGGGCCGACTTCTGAAAAGTATTGCACACAGTCTATTAGTTACAAAGGTTCTAAAGGTTGAAGAAGAGTGGTTCTTGCAGAGCCGGTACAAAGGTCCTGAATTAGCATAATAGAGAAGCTGAAAGAAGACCAGTGTGGCTAAACTAAAAGAAAAGAGGGTGGCACAAAGATGAGGCTAGCAGGAAATGGCCACATGCAGTGAATTTCATTTGTGAAGATCCTGGCTTTTTGGTAGGCTATGAGTGCGTAACAAGAATACAAAGTGTCTGTAGGGGATGATACAATTAAAGTAATGACCCAGACATTTTGGCATGTTGAAGTGTCTTTTCATGGTCTTTTGCTAATTGGTTTCTGGTTATCACTGGGTCCTAGAAGAGGGTGGTGAACAAAAAAAGATGTCTGCCCCAAGATCAAGAAAAGGAAACCTTACTCTAAGATGATTCTTCTGATTTGGGGGGGCTACCTTTATCTGTTTTTTTTTAGCCTTAGAATCACTTTATTGAGTTCTAAAAGAAAAAAATCCTGTTGGGATTCCTGTTGGAAGCAATTTGATGTAGTTATTAAGCTTGGCCTCTGGAAATCAGGCACGTCTGGTTTGGGATCCAAGTTCATCCATTCACTGGCTGAGTGACCTTCATAGAGAAAATTATTCTCTTAGACTGTTTTCTTATGTGGGAAAAAGAAAAGGTTTAAAGAATTATTGAGGTGATTGAGTGGATATGTATTTATCATCCAAAAACATATTTCTTTTTTTTTTAACCATTTATGTTTCTCAGTAAAATTTTATTTTTGAAAATAAAGGTCTAGGTTCCTTCTTATAGGGTTTGCTTTGAATTTTCTGATGTCGTGCTTGTTTGCTCTTTGTGTGTTCGTGTTCCCCTGTTCTCATGTCTTAGGGCAGACAGCGTTGCACGATGTTGGTGAGTACAGTCTCTGGTACCCAAGGTCAAGTTACTTACCTTTCAAAATCTTAATTTCCTAAGAATTCAAACCTCATGGCATATTGTGGGGAAATAGCAATATGCCATGTACTCAGTGCCATTTAGTAAATGGTTGTTGCTGTTATTGGCAGATTTGTTTTAAAAAAAGAGCCTTTGCCTGGATCGGCTTACTCTTGTTTCTCTTTGCTTCTTCCCTCAGCCCCTGCCCTTCATTGAGAGAGAGCCCAATAATGGCTGTCATGCCCCTGAAAGTCTGGCACCAGGTGAGCTGTGATTCCTTCAGGTCAGCCTTGGAGAGATCTGATGTGAAGAAAGAGGGGGATGACAGAAATGATTCTGGCAAGAAGCCTTAGAGCCAAAGCAGTTGGAAGACCCTTGTTGACTCTCTGCAGTCGGACTGGATGCTGGGGGAAAGCAGATGACGTGGGAATGAGCAGCCAGAAGTCCAGCAAGCAGTGGCTGCATAGAGTGTCCAGGGATGCAAAAGGATAGTCTCCTGTACTCTGAGGATCTCTGTTGAGCTAGTGGGTTCCCAGGTTTAGTGGTTCCTCCTGCAGAGCGCCCTGTGAGAATGAGGGACTCAGATTGGCATTATAGGTGTCCATTACACAGTGGGAGTAATCAAGATCAGGGAGATCACAAGGTTCTTGGGAAGTAGGGGCAGAGCGATGGCAGGAAGAAGACGACAAGTGCTGGGGCCTGGTGCACTGGGAAGACCCAGAGGAATCGGGTGGAGAGGGAGGTGGGAGGGGGTATCGGGATGGGGAATACATGTAAATCTATGGCTGATTCATATCAATGTATGACAAAACTCACTGAAATGTTGTTAAGTAATTAGCCTCCAACTAATAAAAAAAAAAAAGAAGAAGGGAGCTTGTATCATTTATTCAGAAGTTGACTTGGCTAATCAAGGCAGGGGGCTATGACAGGAAAAATCTGCACTAGGACAAAACACCTGAAGTTAGGGATCCTGTAAAGCCTCTGTGACATTGTGGCCTTGAGCCAGTCACTTAACCTCTTTGCACCTTAACTTCATCTGTGAAGTGAACATTAAATACTTTAGCATTTATGGGATAAGGAAATTGACTTCTTTAGCTGATTTCACTTTTTGAGACTGATGAATTGCTGGGTGTTCCTTAACTATTTCCTTCTTCCTGGTACTTACTTATCTAGTAACTCAGCATCTATGAACCATATCCCAAGTCCCCGTCCTGGATTTCTGATATCTGACTTGTCCTTCTGCCTGACATTGTCTACCCTGTTGCTCCCATCTTCTGATCTTATATAAGTTGTCAGTTACTGGTATCACCCTGTCATAATCCTGACCACTCAGTTTCTAGGTTGCTGAGTAGTTGTTGACTCTGTTCTCCCTTGATACTGTTTTCATAGTCTGACTCTTTCTGGCTACTCTCTCTTCCATTTGTCCCATCTTTTATATTGACCTCCTTCAGGGTTTGTCATTCCTTTTCTTAGATTTTGTTTGCAGAGCTTCCTAGCCAGTTTCTCTGTACAATCTTGTGCTTTCCCCTTATCATGTGTTACCTGATAGAACTTGGTTTCCTAAGCTCGGATTTTATCCTGTAGTCCAGGGTTCTTGGACTTAGTGTGCATAAGAATCACCTGGAGGGCTTATGAAAGCACAGATTGGTCTTGGATGGGGCCTATGAATTTTCCTTTCTGGCAAGTTCGTAGGTGATCCTGCTAGTGCAGTGGGGTACCACACCTTGAGAACCATTGTTGTAGTTCATGATATCTCATTCAAAGAAGTCATTCTGTTGACTGAGTCAGTTTGTCATTATATGTCCATGATTGCATAGCTGACTGAGGATGGAGTCAATCCAGGACAGGCCTAGAACTGGAGTTAAGTATCCCCAGCAGGTATTAGTGAACTGATTATATGATAGTGAAGAGGAACCAGATTCCAGAAATATTTAGAAAATAAAATTGGCAGGATTTGATTACTGACTGCTTATTGGAAATGAGTGGTGAGTAGGGCAAGTTAGTCCAGGATGAATCTCAAATTTCTAACTTAGGAGACTGGGATGAAATTCGTACTATTTCCGTGTTGAGAAACAACACTTTCACTCTCTGTGCTGGTTAGTTACATGAATTGAAGATAGAGCCAGTTTGGCAGGAGGCAGATCGGGTGGATGCATTTGGTGTTAGATGGTGACAGTGCTGATGAGATCTGCAAAGTCAGTTGAGGTATTGAAAGGTGGGAGGACATTCCCTGCATATTCAGGTAACCAAGTTTGATATCAAAGTCTGGGGAATGAATAAAAATTCTAAGCCAGATCCTGAGCTTTCTGGCAAGGTAGAGTGGGGCTATCAGGGTTGGGAAAAGGTGGCTATTGGAAAAGCATGATATTTAGTTGACAGAAACATTTACAGATTATTTCGGAGGTGTATGAAGAAAAGCAGTTAAAAGAACTACCCAGCAGCAATTTGATTCCAGAAGCATATTCTCCCAGGAAAATCCATCAGGAAGCAGAATACACTGTCCCATGCAGCACTGAGATCTCTCTGCTGGACATTCTTGAGCACAGGCTGCACAGCCCCTTCTTCAAGCAGGAGATGAGGTCGGATGAGGCCAGTCATCAGGGCAAACCATGACTCTGTTCCTGTCATGTGAACTTGAAGTCTGGGGTAGAGTGAGCATGCATGGGGAACAGATGGATTGATTGGGCACTCGGGGCAATGAAGGGGGAACAGGTCAGTCCTGCAATGTCTCTTCTAAGTGGGTGTCTGAAGAGATTAAAGCTAACTGTTTACTTGTAGGTGCAATAATAAAAGATTGAAAGTTTTATAAAATCAAAGAGATTTTGCTCTAGGGATTTTAATTCATGGGAGACTTTCCAGGGTTTTCACAACATGATGTTAGGTTTCATGAGACTAAATTTTGTGTCCAAATGAAAGCTCTAACTTTTAGTGAGAGAAGTTCCAGATTTTTTGTTGTACCAATAGTCATTTAACACTCAGCTCACTGTCCCTGTCCCCTGTGCCCCACACTCGGAGCCAGAGAATTGGCTCTGGCACAGTATGAACCTCTTGTTTTAGGCGGTGGTGACCTTTGAGGATGTGGCTGTTTACTTCACCCGGACAGAATGGGCTGGCCTTTCTCCTGCACAGAGGGCCCTGTACAGAAGTGTGATGCTGGAGATCTGTGGGAACTTGATGTCCCTGGGTAAGGCCACTTTTCTCCTGGTTCTCAGATCTGTGCTTTCCTATTTCCTTCCTTTTTTCCTCCTTATCAGCCAGGGGTGTGGTGTGGAAAGCGGGAAGTCATCTCTTGTATCCTCCATGGTTCTGGGACTGAGACCAAATGACCCACTTGGGAGGTTATTGGGTAGGGACAAGTCTTGGGTCAGTTTGGTCCCAATGTAGGGAATTGTCCCCTGGTATGAGTATGCTGCATCCTCCCAGGGCCTCTGCAGGGTAAATAGTGTCTGTTGTTAGATAAGTTTTCAGCTTACTTTTGTCTCCCTCTAGTCTAGGGAAGGGTATGACTCCTTCCCTTTGTTTGTATATGTCCCTCAGGATCACTAACTTACTCTTGGGTCTAGTTTTAGGAAGAGATCACAAATGCTCATTTTCCACTTGAGCAAAAATCTTGGCTTTCCCCAGTCCTGAGCCCTTTCCTGTGGATCTGTTCTAGTCTCACTGAGACTCTTGAGCTTTTTGTTCTTTTGACACAGCAGACACAGGACTGAAAGGTGCCATTTTCTACCCTTTTCAGGATACCCAATTCCCAAACCTATATTAGTCTCACTTCTAGAGAGAGGGGATTTGCTTGCGGGCCTGGAGACACAGGATAATCCTCCTGCACAGGGGACCAAAGACATCTATAAAAGTAAGTGAGGCAGTGACTATAGAGCTTTACAGAGCAGTATGTTTAAAATGAACCATGCTGGGAAGGATTTAAATAGATGATTTCTCAAAATAGGCAAATATGAAACCATTTCCACCATAACTCTTCTGCATATATTTCTGATTAATTAATTAATGCATTAATTCTCAAATCCATTTCCTTGTCAACTGTTCTCTACCTGTGAATATTTGACACTTTCATTTTATTAGCCTTGTCTGAAAAGCAGGCTGATGTTAGGAGTTTAGTAATCTCTAAAATCTCTGTTGTGAAAGTGAAAGTGTTAATCACTCAGTTATGTCCAACTCTTTGCAACCCCATGGACTGTAGTCCACCAGGCTCGTCTGTCCGTGGAATTCTCCAGGCAAGAGTACTGGAGTAGGTAGCCATTTCCTTCTCCAGGGGATCTTCCCAATCCAAGGACTGAACCCAGGTGTCCTGCATTGCAGGCAAATTTGTTACCAAATGAGCCACCAGGGATAGTCACATATGGTGCATATGTTTTCAGATCCCCAATGGATGCCTGAAACTTCGGGTAGTATCAAACCCTATGTAGCTATTCCTGGGTATCCACAGGGGATTGACTCCAGGACCTTTGTAACTGTGGGGTCTGCTTTCTTGGGTACAAAGATTCAACTATGTATCTATCATGTCTTTTTGTTATATATGCATACCTGTGATAAATTAGATGCAGCAAGAGACTATCCAGGTTGCCAGTGTCACTCTTGCACGTTGGAGCCATTATGAAGTAAAATAAGGGTTACTTGAACACAAGTACTGAAATCCTACAAAGGTCTATCTGATAACTGAATCAGCTACTTAGTAATAGACAGGTAGCATATACAGAGGGATGATTTACATCTGGTTGGAGTGGGTTGGTGCTAGGTTTCATTATGCTCTTCAGAACAGTGCACAATTTAAAACTTAAGGATTATTTATTTCTGGAATTTTACATTTAATATTTTGGGACTGTGCTTGATAAGGAAACTGAAACTGTGGAAAGAGGGACTGCAAATAAGGGGGAACCACTATAATTTTCAATGTTCTTTTGTTTTTGGTATAATTCTCAGGTGGCATTTTTGTCTTCTGTTTGTTATGTCAGATGCCAGGACCCACATGGACAGTGAATTAACACCAACATGGGGAATTTCTGAAGAAAGAGACATGATGATGTCACATGGACCACAGAAGAACGTTCTTAACAAAAGCAGCTTCCTAGAAACATGTGAACTGGAGCAACACCAGGAAATCCCCACAGTGAAAAATGTTAGAGGAAAGGTTCTAAGAATCCACTATGATAGGAAACCCTTCAGATGTGAAGAGTGTGGGAAATGCTTCAGCTATTTTTCTTATTATGTTAGACATCAGAGAATCCACACTGGGGAGAAACCTTTTGAGTGTAATGAGTGTGGAAAAGCCTTTAATGGCAATTCTTCATTAATTCGACATCAGAGAATCCACACTGGTGAGAAACCCTATCAGTGTGAAGAGTGTGGGAGAGCCTTTAACGATAATGCAAATCTGATTAGGCATCAGAGAATCCACAGTGGGGACAGACCCTATCTCTGTAGGGAGTGTGGAAATGGTTTCACCAGTAGTTCTGAGTTTGTTATACACCAGAGAATTCACACTGGAGAGAAACCTTATAAGTGTAATGAGTGTGGAAAAGCTTTTGTTGGTAATACACCACTTCTGCGACATCAGAAAATCCACACTGGAGAGAAACCATATGAGTGTAATGAGTGTGGCAAAAGCTTTGGAAGGACTTCTCATCTTAGTCAGCATCAGCGTATTCACACAGGGGAAAAGCCTTACTCTTGTAAAATATGTGGGCAAGCCTTCAATTTCCGTACAAAACTAACTCGGCACCAGCAAGTCCACAGTGAGGTGAAACCTTTTGACTGTATATGTTGTGGAAAAGTGTTTAGTACTCAGGCTCAGTTGAAAAGACATCTAAGAATCCATATTCAGGAGACCTCCTGTGATAAGTGTGGAAAAGTTTTCACTAGCGAAAGAAATCTGCTTCAGCATCAAAGAGTCCATACTAGAAAGAAACCCTGTGACTATGTCAAGTATGAAAAAACCTTTAGGACATCTTCCCAGCTAGATTGTGTCCACCCTGGAGAGAAGCCTGTGCTGGATGTTGGTTGTTTTGGGCTCCCAGAATTTTTTACCCCCTTTTACTGGTAACAGTACATGATATTTCCTTTGCCTTCCATCTTCCACTCGGGTAGAATGTGTGACACAGGCCCAGCTTAGCTGCAGGTTCCTTCCCTCAGGCTACAGCTGTTGGTTCATATGTCAATAGATGACCCAAGATAGTCCAGTTAGAATCCCAGACCAAGTTAATAACCCTCCTAATGTTGAGTGTGGCCCTGGCCACAGCAACCAGACAGAAGACTATGGCCCTGCAATCCTTTCACCTTCCAGTTGTTGCAAACTTTTGACATTTGTACTTGTTAAGAGTCAAAGATATGTGAACAGTGTGGCCTCCTAATGGATGGTTTCACAGGCTTCTTGGTGTTTGGAGAACCACATGCACCCATATGGACTTTGGAAAGCCTACCAGTTACGAATTCCATGGTATTGAATAATCCTTGAAACTCCCAGTACTTCATTGAGCAAGGATTTCCTTATCACCCTTAGGATTTGGTGTCTGTTCTTTGTAGCACAGAGAGAAGAGGCTGGAAAAATGAGTGGTTTGGGGGAGTGGTTGATTAATGTGGCCAAGGGCAGGCTTGAATCCTGAGCTCCCACCTCCCAGGACTAAGACAGGTCTGTGGGCCTTGCAAGGGCATGAGACCTGTTCTGGGCCAGTCTCTCGAGATGCAAGAACCTGGTGTTCAAGGCTGGAGCCTGGAGTTTACCACCATCATCATTCTTGCTCTTCAGCAAATGGAAGAACTTGCTGTGGCTGGATAGCAAGAGCATTCAACAGGTAGCTCTAGCCACTGACTCTAAATCCCTTTTTACCTTGTGCTTCAGATTCTGTGCTGTGCAGTGGGATCTGCTGCTTTCACCAAGCCAGGATCTGTCCACATGTCTAAGTACAGCACCTCAGCTTTCCTTAGGGAGCTACATCTCACGGGCTTCCAGTCCAGACAGTTTAAGAGGGCTGACCCTGCATTCCACCCATCTGGAAGATGGGTACATGATACATGACTAGCCAGTTCCATTTTCTGTCCTCTGATTGCTTTGATCGGTGCAAGGGTGAGAATGTTATCCAAGCCAGACCAAAGGCATTCCAAGTCATGAGTTTTCATGGAACCCTAGTGAGGGAGAAACTAGTTGCAGTAGAATGGACTTTGAGCTTGTGTCATCCTGGAGGTGCTGGTGAGAGACTGCCTGTGACTCCACACCGTAAGACACTCAGCAGGACTGACAGTCAGAGAGGGGCAAGGTTGCACATTATGTGAGCCCTTGGATCTGACACCTCTGAACCCACTCTTCAACTTGTCTCTTGTAAAGATTACTTTCTGTCATCTATAATATAATATTTATTTCACTTGAGTGTGTCTAGTCCCTTGTAATCAAAAAAGTGCTGACACATCGGGATCATTGACTGTTGAGCCTCCGTCTGGCATGGTGTACCTGATGAGTGGGGCATGCTTAGGGGAGGCGAAGACATTAGGTGCAGTCATGTCTAAGGGGAGCTGCCAGACAACTCTTCCTCATTTCTCGACGTCCCAGAACACGGAGAGGAGAACAAGCAGGAAGAAAGGGCCAGAGGATGGTCAGTTGGTCTGTTTGTATTTTCCTTATTTTAGGGTTTATTTTGTTTGTGTCTTTCACCTGTTGAAATCTTCCAGCACATCTGTCAGAAACTCATGGCAGGCAGCCTGTTTACTTATTGGCTTCTTATACTAAAGTAATTCATGGAAATCTATCAACTTTTTTTTTTTACTTCTACCCTGAAACAACTGGTGATTCTTTTAAGGACAAAACATTTCCAGACTTCCAACAGAGTCAGTCATGACTGTCACCAGGCAACTTTTATCAGCCTCACTGCCTTTTGTTTTTAAAAGTCCCTGTCTCTTTCTCTCCCTCCAGAATGTTTTTGTTAAAACAGGAAGGTAGCTAGATATGGCAACCCACTCCACAATTCTTGCCTGTGAAATTCCATGGACAGAGGAGCCTCGTGGGGCTATAGTTCATGGGGTCACAAAGAGGCAAACATGACTGAGTGGCTAAACAACAAAAAAAGCTAGATATGAGCAGAGAAAGGGGAGCGTGGGTCAGATGGCAGGAAGCCATGCATCTTGTGCAGAGGAGAGGGGGATCCTTGGAACTTCCATGCTGGAAACCATACATTTAGAGATAAGTGTCCTGGAGGCAGAACAAAGAAATGTGGGAAAATGCAGGAATATCTGGTGTGTTTGAATGTAACCTTTTGCTCATTATGCTTTCATTACAATAAAATAAGCCTTGTAGATAAGTGTCCATCCTGCACCGATGCTGTGACATTTCTGATCAATGCTAAATAAGGACAAAAATCCCTCTTCCCTCCAGGAAGATGGCGCTGTGATAAAAATCAGAGAACATGACCCCCAAACTCCTCTTTGCCCAGCGAATATTACATTTCACATGACTGGCTTGCCAAAAAACCTCAGGGTAGCTATTCACCTGAGCCTGTCTGCTCTCCCCACTCAGAGTGTACTTTAGCTTAAATAAATGCTTGCTTTACTTTCTTGATTTCTCTGTCTCATCTCTGGGAGATGAGAATTTTTCTGGGATAAAACAAGAATCTTTGTTGTGCAAAAGCTTTTAAGTTTAATTAGGTCCCATTTGTTTATTTTTACTTTTATTTCCAATATTATGGGAGGTGGGTCATAGAGGATCTTGCTGTGATTTATGTCAAAGAGTGTTTTGCCTATGTTCTCCTCTAGGAGTTTTATAGTTTCTGATCTTACATTTAGATCTTTAATCCATTTTGAGTTTATTTTTGTGTATGGTGTTAAAAAGTGTTCTAGTTTCATTCTTTTACAAGTGGTTGACCAGTTTTCCCAGCACCACTTGTTAAAGAGGTTGTCTTTTTTCCACTTGTTAAAGAGGTTGTCTTTTGTATATTCTTGCCTCCTCTGTCGATGATAAGGTGTCCATAGGTTCGTGGATTTATCTCTGGGCTTTCTATTCTGTTCCACTGATCTATATTTCTGTCTTTGTGCCAGTACCATACTGTCTTGATGACTGTGGCTTTGTAGTATAGTCTGAAGTCAGGCAGGTTGATTCCTCCAGTTCCATTCTTCGTTCTCAAGATTACTTTGGCTATTCGAGGTTTTTTGTATTTCCATACAAATTGTGAAATTATTTGTTCTAGTTCTGTGAAAAATACCATTGATATTTATTGATAGGGATTGCATTGAATCTATAGATTGCTTTAGTATAGCCATTTTGACAATATTGATTCTATGTATGAGACAAGTGCTCGGCCCTGGTGCACTGGGAAGACCCAGAGGATTCGGGTGGAGAGGGAGGTGGGAGGGGGGATTGGGATGGGGAATACATGTAAATCCATGGCTGATTCATGTCAATGTATGACAAAAAACACTACAATATTGTAAAGTAATTAGCCTCCAACTAATAAAAATAAATGGGAAAAAAACAAAAAACAAAACAAGAATCTTTCACCAAGAACACTTTCAGGGTTACCTCAGTCTGTCTTCCGAATAGCAATTCTTAAGATGCCAAATAAATTATGTTCTTGTTTGTTGTCTCCTGCATTATGTTATTTTATATTTTAACACTTAGCAATATGTATGTAGAGTCATCTTTGTCTCTGCTTGGGTTTGTGATTCATTTCTTTCAATAGCTAAACTATTCCATTGCCTATGTAGGATGGGGAAAATGATTTTCCCTGTACCCTTCTTCATTCTTTGCTGAGGCTCCCTCTGTAGTGACCTCATAAAAAGGTAACTTCTGATGGATTTATAGTTATGTGTTTGCAATTTAGAAAATTAATCAGCCTAAAATAATTCTTATATTAAACAGGCATATTTGGGGTGCATATGCTCTTGCCCTTCACATGTCAGTGCCCCAATATGCTTATGCATTCATCTATAGAAGAATATCCTAGTACCTTCAAGCTTTTAGCCATTATGAATAGAGCTGATGTATATAATTTATAGTAGTTTTGTTTGAACACAGTTTTTCAAAACAATTGTCTTAATATTAGAGGTTTGATTTTTATATCCTGTGGTAAGACTTGTTTAGTTATAGGAAAATGCCAAACTGTCTTCGAAAATGATTGTACCTGTACTCCACCAGCAGAGAAGTAGAGTTCTTGTTCTTCCCCCTCCAGCAATAGATATTGTCATGTTTTGAAGTTTAGCAGTTCTAATAGATGTGCAGTACTGTCACGTTCTGATTTGAATTTCCCTAGTGGTATGTGATAGGGAAGGAAATGGCAACCGATTCCAGTGTTCTTGCCTGGAGAACCTCATGGACAGAGGAGCCTGGTGGGCTACATACAGTCCATGGGGTTGTAGAGAGTCAGACACAACTTAGCAGCTGAACAACAACAGTGGTTTGTGATGTTGTGTGTATTCTTGTGTGACTATTTCTGCTCTGCATATCTTCTTTGGCCAGGAGTCTGTTCTGATCTTTGCCCATTTTTAATGAGGTTTTTTGTTCTAGAGTTCTTAGGACAAAATGAGAACAAATCCTTTACTAGATATGTGTTTTGCAAACATCTATTTGTGGTTTGTCTTTGGCTTTCCTTTCACAGAATAGAAATTTCTAATTTTATAAAATCCACATTATTAACTTCTTTCTTTTGTTGATAGGCTTTTGGTGATGTGTGTTAAGGTCATCCCCAGATCCAAGGTCATATAGATTTTTTTTTTTATGTTTTCTTTCAGGATTTTTACAGTTTCCTAATTTAAGTTTGTCTGTGGACAATTTGGGGTAAGTTTGGATGTAAGTTGTAAAGTTTGTCTATATTAATCTCATCCCATGTGTTTTCGAATTAATTACTTGGTATATAGTGTCTAGTTTCCCTAACACCATTTTTTTCAGGGGACTGTCCATGTTGTAGCTTCTTGGCCCTATTCTCATGAATTAACTATCCGCATGTGAGTTTTTTGCTGGGCTCGCTCTGTATTCTTTTCCTTTATTGCACATCTGTGTTTGTGACAGTTCCACACTGTTTCTGTTACCTTAGCTCCACGATATAGTTTGATGTCAGAGGGAGACTTCTGACTCCCAGCTGTTTTCTTTTTTCTCAGAAGATTTCTTTGGCTGTTCAGGGTCCTTTGTGGTTACATACAAATATTAAGATGATTATTTCTAGTTTTATGAAAAAAAGCCTTTGAAAATCTGATCAAGAATGCATTGAATCTACAGATGGCTTTAGGCAGAATAGACATTTTAGTAATAGTATTTCTTCCAGTATACGGGCTCAGAATATTTTTCTATTTATTTGTGTCTTCTTTCATTTTTTAAATCAGGGCTTTATAGTTTTCCAAGTACAAGTAGGAGTCTCATATCCTTGGTTAAAATTATCCTAGGTATTTTTTCTCTTTTCTATGAAGTTATAAGTAGGATTGCTTTTTTAATTTATCCTTCTCGTGGTTCGTTATTAGTGCATAGAAACTTAGCTGATTTTTATATATTGATTTTATATTTTACAAATTTATTGAATTTTATTCCAGCATTTTTTTTTAATGTGGTGTGAAGTGGAAAATTGTAATTCTAAAATCCCACTGTTGGGCTTTCCTGGTAGTTCAGTGGCTAAAACTCTGTGCTCCCCATGCAGGGAGTCTAGGCTTGTTCCCTGGTCAAGGAACTAGATCCCACATGCCATAACTAAGACCTGATGCCTGCAAATAAACTATTTTAAAAATTATTAAAAAAATAAAATCCCACTGTTTCTACTGTATTCCAGGTCATCCATAACACCAAAGACATGGTGGCTCCTAATGTAATCTTCTTATGATATGTCTTAATAACATGTGGACCCCTACAAGGCCAGTTAATATCACAACTTTGGTTAAACTGGCTCTAGGTAAGTCTTGGCATTTATAACAGAGTTCAAGGTCTTCTGTTTTTCTGGCATGGTATTGACATGGTTGTTTTGAAAAGTAAATTACTTTCTAATAATTTCAAACAAAATTTCACAGCAGTAAAAAGTATTCACATTTGCTCCTTCACACAGAATACTCTAGTGTGTTTTACCCACAACAGGAATTCTCTCAGAATGACACATAACCCCCCAATCAAGAAATTCTGTGGTTCCCACATTGTAATTTAATTCATAAGCCCACTTCAAAAACTTTTAACAGTTGTCCAAATGTGTGAAAATAACTTTTTCTGTTCTGACCCAGTTTTCTTGTTTTGGAATGATTACTTAGATTTTCCCTTATTTTTATAACCTTGATGGATTTAAAGCCCACAAGATGAACATGTGATCTGGGTGGCCTTCTCTATGTGGCTTTTTTTCTACTGAGAATGTTTTCAATGTTCATCCATATTGTAAAAATTATCAGTACTTAATTAATTTTTTCTCCTTTGTGATTAAAAATATATAACATGACAGTTACCGTTTAAACATTTTAAGTGTACAGTTCTGTGGCATTACCTACCTTTATACTGTTGTACAAATATCCTCACCCTCCATCTCCAGAACTTTTATCTTTCTCAAGTGAAACTCTTTATTAACTTGGTACCCTGAGCCCCTGGAAACCACATTATTTTTGTCTTCTCTAGATATCTGTGTAAGTGGAATTGTACAATATTTGTATTTCTATGACTGACTTATTTCACTTAGCATGGTGACTTCAGGCTTCACCCACGTTGTGGGCATGTTTGAAAGTTACCTTAGTTTTAAAGGCTGAATCGTATCCCATTGTTTATTCATTCATACCATATCTTGTTTTTCATTCACCTGTCAGTGGGTAGTTGAATTTCTTCCACCTTTGTCTGTTGTGAATAATGGTGCTATGAGATGGTTGTACAAATAGGTTTCAGTTTCTGCTTTCAAATATTTTGGGTATTTATACTGGGGTGGAATTGAGAGATCATATATTAACTTTAAGTTTTTAAGGAGCTACCATATTGTTTTCCACAGTGATATTTGTATAGCTTTGCAAAAATCTTCCCAAATGTCTTGCAAAGTAGCTGTATATCCATTTCACCAGCAGTGAAGGACAGTTTCCGTTGTTTCTCACACTTGCATCAATTGGTAGTATCATTTTTTTTTGAGTTCAGCAGTTTTAAGTTGTACAGTATTTTCTCATTGTTTTCATTTGTAATTCCCTAATGATATGTGATACGGAACATATTTTTATATGCTTGTTTACTATCTTCATTGGCCAAGTAGGTCTCCTGTTCAGATATAAAGCCATTTCTAATGGGGCTGTTTGTTCTATAGTTGTTGGTATAATTTGAGTACAAATCCTCTATCATGTAAGTGTTTTGAAAATCTTTTTCTTTCCATTTGTGGCTTGTCATGGGATTTTTGGCTCCATTTGAGTTTTCAGATTTAGTGGATTCATCAGACCTGTCAGATGGGCACAGGGCCTCAACTGAAAGGTTTGAGTGGTTGAAGCCTGCACTTCCCAGCTGGCCAGGAGGCAGAGCCAAGTCTACCTCTCTGAATTTTGAGGTGCCTGCATGTTCATCTAGAGGACCTGATTCCATGCAGCTGATAGGAGCTTGGTTGTCTCAGGATTCGCCAGGGCTTTGACTTCCAGACAATGCCTGGCTGAGTTAACACAGACAGTTCAGTCTTCTCAGGACACACTTACATGTACAGACGAGAGTTCAGTGTTTTCAAGACCTGCTGGGAGGCACTGCTGCAGGGGTAAAAGGCAAAGAAAAAGTGGGGTGAAGCTTCCTGTACGTGGCTGACTCCTGGGTGGGGGGTAGTGATCCATTTTCATAGGAGCCAGAAGAGGACTTGATGTGGAAAATTGTGGATTTTAGGTAGCTTTGTGTGTGGTGTAGACAGTTTCCAGTGCCTTTCTTTGGTGTGTTGTATCTAGTTTCCTGGGCATCAGTTTATTGAGGGGACTTAAATCTAATGTATGTCCTTGAATTTACTTCTGGGTTCTCTGTTCTCTTCCTCTGGTGGGTGTGCCTGTTTTTGTGCTAGTTCCACACTGTTTTGGTTCCTGAAGCTTTGTGGTGTAGTTTGAAGTCAGGGAGTGAGTCGACTCCAGCTGTGCTTTCTTCTTTAGAACCGCTTTGGCTATTTCAGGGCTTTTTTGGTTCCACACACATGGTAGAATTGTTAATTCTGTTTCTGTGAAAAATGCCATTTTAATTGTGTTTGAATTGAATGTGTGCACTGCTTTGGCTGGAGGAACGTTTTAACAATAATCTTCCAATGCTCAATCATGGAATATTTTTGTTTGTTTCTTCTTCAGTTTCTTTATTAGTGTCTTCCAGTTTTCATTGTGCAAGTGTTTCATTCACATCATTGGTTAAATTTACACCTAGATATTTTCTTTTTGATGCAGTTGCAAATGCGATTGTTTTCTTAATTTTTCTTTCTGATACTTCCTTAATGTGTTAAAAACTCAACTGACTTTTGTGTATTACTTTTGTATCATACAACTTTACTAAATTTATGTATTACTTGTAACTTTTGGCAGTTTGATGTGGAAAATTGTAATTCAAAAATGTCATTGTTTCTACCACATTCTAAGTCATCCATAACACCCAAGACATAGTCGCTACTAATATAATCTTCCCACAGTACCTCTTAATAATATCTGGATTCCTTTAAGAGTAATTAACCATTTTAGGAGAGCTGAATGTGGGTAGGGCTTGGCCCCATTATGAAGTTTGATGTCTTAATACCATGTCAGAAAAGTAGATGACGTGTTTGTTTTGAAAAGTTATTTACTTTCTGCTAACTTCAAACATACAGAAAACCTGAAGTAGCAGTACAGTGTATTCTTTATTTGTAGGTTCAGCATTCCCCAGGCTTCCCTGGTAGCTCAGGATATCAGGGATAGGCTACCCACTCCAGTATTCTTGGGCTTCCCTTGTGGCTCGGCTGGTAAAGAATCTGCCTGCAATGTAGGAGACCTGGGTTCAATCCCTGGGTTGGGAAGATCCCCTGGAGAAGGGAAGAGCTACCTACTCTAGTATTCTGGTCGGGAGAATTCCATGGACTTTATAGTCCATGAGGTTACAAAGAGTCAGACATGACTGAGCAACTTTCACTTCACATTTCCCAGTCATCACTGATTTGCCACATATGCCAGTTTAAATGATAATTTCTATCGTGTTTTACCCTCAAAAGGGACACTGTCCCAGGGAACACCCCTATAACCCGAATATGAGAAATCATTATGATTTTCACCTTCTGATCCAATCTACAGGCCCACTTCTACCACCTGTCCCAAAGTATGAAAATGTCTTTTCCATTCTGATCCAGTTTTCTTTTTCTGGAAGTTATCTTGAGACTTTCATTTTCACAACCTTGATGGAGTTAAAGCACACAAGGTGAGTATGATCTGGGTGGTCTTTTCTATATGGCTTCTTCCTAGGGTATTTTCAATGTTCATGCATGTTGTAACTTCTGTCAGTACTTCATTCACATTTCCCATTGTGATTAAATCTATTGAACATAACATTTACCAGTTAAACCATTTAAAGTATAGTTCTATGACATTCACTACATTTTCGTTGTTCAAATGTCCTCACCATCCATCTCCCATACTTTTTCATTTTTTCCAAGTGAAACCACATCCATTAAACATTAACTCCCTCTAACCCTTGTCAACTGCATTCTACTTTCTGTCTCTGAATTTTGGTTCTCTGAATACTTCATAGAAGTGGAATCATATAATATTCATCCTTTTATGCCCAGGTTATTTCACTTAGCATGATGACTTTAAGGCTCATACATGATGTAGCATGTGTTTGAATTTCCTCAGTTTTTAAGGCTGCATAATATACCTTTGTGTATATATCACATTTTGCTTATCAGTTCATGTATCATGGATACTTGGGTTGCTTCTACCTTTTGGCCAGAGTAATGCTGCTATGAATATGGGTGTACAAATATCTGTTTCACTCCATCCTTCAAACCTTTTGGGTGTATATCCTGAAGTGGCATTGACAAATCATACATTAATTTATGCTTTTGACGAACCACCATACTGTATTCTTTTCTACAGCAGATGCACTATTTTACTCCATTTCTGTATATGGTGGAATAACATGGAACTTTATATAACCACCCTCTGTTACTTATCTATTCATCCACTGATGGGTTATTTGAATTATTTCTACCATTAGGCCAATGTCAACAATGCTGCTATGAATATTCATTTACAAGTTTTTGTTTGAACAACCATTTTCAGTTCTTTGTGGCATATACCTAGGCATGGAGTTCTTAAATCAAGCTTGAATTGAATTTTACGTTTTTTGAAGAAATGCCAAACATTGTGTATGCCAGTATGTGTACATATTGTCCATATGCCAATATGTGTACTAACTGTCCACACCATTTTACACTTTCACAAAGAATGTGTAAAGGTTCCAATTTCTCTACATTGTTGCCAACATCTTTGTTTGTTCTTGATTATAACCATTTATTGTATGTGAATGGATGTCACTTTGTGGTTTTAATTTGCATTTCTATCATAACATGAAAGAAGTATACCTAAGAAGGTTTTATTAGAATCTCAAACCTCAGGATACTGCTCAGTAGACATAGCTGTTGTATAACTAAAAAGTATTAAACATTCCCCTTAAAACTACTAAATATATTTCCCTTAAACAAATTTTAAAAATCATTAAGTACAAAACAAAACACCAAAATTTATTACAGTACACAACCACTTTATTAACCCATAGAAGTGGGTGCTCAGTTGTGTCTGGCTCTTTGCAATTTCATGGACTGTAGCCCGCCAGGCTTCTCTGTCCATGGAATTTTTCAATCTAGGATACCCAAGCCCACAATAAATTTGTGAAGGGTTTGAAGAAAAACCTACAGAACTACCAAAATAGTACTTGAAGCAAATATAATGTGTGTCGTCATTATTCTTACATACAATGTAATCATAGCCAATGACTTGAAAAATCATCACTGTGTCCCAACTGTAGAAACACTAATGACCAACATTAATTAAATCCCACCGATTAATCAAAATTGTTAACAATGCATTTATTGATCTACCAGCCCTATCAAATAGCTCAGTCAGTCAGTCATTCAATTCAGTTGCTCAGTCGTGTCCGACTCTTTGCAGCCCCATGGACTGCAGCATGCCAGGCCTCCCTGTCCATCACCAATTCCCGGAGTTTATTCAAACTCATGTCCTTTGAGTCAGTGATGCCATCCAAACATCTCATTCTCTGTCATTCCCTTCTCCTCTCAACTTAATCTTCCCCAGCATTAAGGTCTTTTCAAATGAGTCAGCTCTTTGCATCAGGTGGCCAAAGTATTGGAGTTTCAGCTTCAACATCGGTCCTTCCAATGAACATTCAGTGCTGATTTTCTTTAGGATGGACTAGTTGGATCTCTTTGCAGTCCAAGGGACTCTCAAGAGTCTTCTCCAATACCACAGTTTAAAAGCATCAATTCTTCAGTGCTCAGCTTTCTTTATAGTCTGACTCTCACATCCATACATGACTACTGGAAAAACCATAGCCTTGACTAGACGGACCTTTGTTGGCAAAGTAATGTCTCTGCTTTTTAATGTGCTGTCTAGGTTGGGCATAACTTTTCTTCCAAGGAGTAAACGTCTTTTTAATGGCTGCATTCACCATCTGCAGTGATTTTGGAGCCCAGAAAAATAGTCTGCTACTGTTTCCACTGTTTCTCCATCTATTTGCCATGAAGTGATGGGTCCGGATGCCATGATCTTAGTTTTCTGAATGTTGAGTTTTAAGCCAACTTTTTCACTCTCCTCTTTCACTTTCATCAAGAGGCTTTTTAGTTCTTCTTCACTTTCTGCCACAAGGGTGGTGTCATCTGCATATCTGAGGTTATTGATATTTCTCCTAGCGATCTTGATTCCAGCTTGTGCTTCATCCAGCCCAAACGTTTCTCATGATGAATTCTGCATATAAGTTAAATAAGCAGGGTGACAATATACAGCCTTGATGTACTCTTTTTCCTATTTGGAACTAGTCTGTTTTTCCATGTCCAGTTCTAACTGTTGCTTCCTGACCTGCATACAGGTTTCTCAAGAGGCAGGTCAGGTGGTCTGGTATTCCCATCTCTTTCAGAATTTTCCACAGTTTATTGTGATCCACACAGTCAAAGGCTTGGCATAGTCAATAAAGCAGAAATAGATGTTTTTCTGGAACTTTCTTGCTTTTTCGATGATCCAGCAGATGTTGGCAATTTGATCTCTGGATCCTCTGCCTTTTCTAAAACCAGCTTGAATATCTGGAAGTTCACGGTTCACGTATTGTTGAAGCCTGGCTTGGAGAATTTTGAGCATTACTTTACTAGCCTGTGAGATGAGTGCAATTGTGCAGTAGTTTGAGCATTCTTTGGCATTGCCTTTCTTAGGAATTGGAGTGAAAACTGACCTTTTCCAGTCCTGTGGCCACTGCTGAGTTTTCCAAATTTGCTGGTATAGAGTGTAGCACTGTCACAATATCATCTTTTAGGATGATAGCTCAGCGTGATGAAATTTTCATCCCTGCTTTATATTTGTTTAATTATACAAATATTAACAGGGTTATTCCTAACAATACATTATATATCAGATACAATAACTGCCTTCTCATCTGTAACCCATATCTACTAAAATGTAAACTGTGGATGAATTATCTGGTATTTACATGCAATTGGACCTTCCTATTCTTATTCTTTGTTTGCTTGTTTATCCATGTAGGAAGAGGCTGATACTTGGATCTTACACTTTCTAGACATATGAAACATTGGAATCATCATACTATTTAAGGTAATAGTCACAGCATTTATAGGTTATGTCTTACCACAAGACTAAATATCCTTTTGAAGAGCATTAGTCATTAATTACAAATCTCCTTTCAGTACTTCCTGACATTGGAAGTAATCTAGTCAAATGACTCTTAGGAGGATTCTCAGTTGATAAAGCCACCCTTCCCCTGTTCTTTACATTCTACTTTATTCTCCCATTCATTATTGCAGCTTTAGCAGTTCTTCACTTATTATTCCTTCATGAAACAGTCTCTAATAGTCCAAAATGGATCTCATCCTGAATGAACAATATCACATTTCATCCATACTACACAATTAAAGATATCTTGGGTGTCCTGTTTCTATTTCTAATCTTAATCTTACTAATACTAGTCTCACCTGACCTTCTAGGGTACCCAGAGAGTTATATTCCACCTAACCTCCTCAGTGCACTCCCTCACATCAAATAAGAATGATATTTCTTATGTTCATATGCAATTCTGTGATCCATTTACAACAAATAGGAGGTGTTCTAGTATTAACCATCTCATTCCTAATTTTATCAGTGGTCCCAATACTTCATATAGTAAAACAGCAAAGTATAACATTATGACCTATTAGCCAGTGTTTATCCTGAATACTTGTTCAGCTCAGTTCAGTTGCTCGGTTGTGTCAAACTCTTTGCGACCCCATGGACTGCAGCAGGCCAGGCTTCTCTGTCCATCACCAATTCCCGGAGCTTGCTCAAACTTTTCCATCTAATCGGTGATTGCTATCCAACCATCTCATCCTCTGTTGTCCCCTTCTTCTGCCTTCAATCTTTCCCAGCATCAGGGTCTTTTCCAATGAGTTATTTCTTTGCATCAGGTGGCCAAAGTATTTGTAGGGGACCTATTAACAGCATATTTTTAGGGGACCTCTTAACAGTGACATGAATTGGAGGACAAGCTGTTGATCACTCATTTATTATCACTTGACAAAGAGGATCTGTTCTGTACTTTCCTATGATTGTAGTCCTTATACCACTACCAAGCATTATTGTAGAGAACCTCCTAAAAAGAAGAGTCTTTGCAGTGTACTTATTAGTTTGTTCTTCTAAAACAGAAAAGGAAAATAACATTTTCCCCTAAGATTCAAGGAAGATGCTCCAGCCCTCCATCAACACCCAAAGCTGAACTCTACTTCAGTGATTCCCTGGACAACTTGCTTATGGAACATTTTACACGATCTTTAAGTGCTGTGTATTTAAAAATGACGTCTAAAAACTAATATTATGGTGTCCTTTGTGCATTTTGTGCCCTTCCACTTATGTAAATAAATACTATGCCTTCTCATGCATAGTATATGATATGTATAATCATGAATTATTTCTCTATCCTGTGTATATAAGTATGTACATCAGCCTGTTGATATTCCATACACATTAACAATTCAACTCACATTAGATTCCAGTCCCCACAAACATTCACAGGGGTAATTGAAGTGATTAATATTGCACAGGACATATTTTTAAAATCATGCATATCACATAAAGCTAATCATTTCCAATCATCATGCTTATCATAATTAATAGGCAGAGCATAATTATCAAGCTGTGATAAATCATCAGCTCACCCACAAATGTGCCTCTTTCCTTGTACTAGGCCAATGAACCATGAAGATTTCTATAAATGAACTATATCTGGCATCTGGTTCTTACTTCAAGATTATCTCACCTAAAATCATCCATTCTTTCCCCTTGAGTAATACACCTCAATAGACTAATGATTAATCAGCCATGCTCACTGGTTTCATGCTTCTGGTATTTTTAAGTTGAGGGGGATGCTGGGACTCAGCTATGGCCATCAGAGGCCTTAACACAGTTAAGAAACTTGTAGCTGAGCTTTGAGAGTGAAGGTGAAAGCTTTGAGAGTGAAGGTCAGTCATGTCCAACTCTTTGCAAGCCCCATGGATATACAGTACATGGAATTCTCCAGGCCAGAATACTGGAGTGAAGTATTCCTTCTCCAAGGGATCTTCCTAACCCAGGAATCGAATCCAGGTCTCCCACATTGCAGGCAGATTTTTTTACCAGGGAAGCTGAGCCACCAGCTTGGAAGCCCAAGAATACTGGAGTGGGTAGCCTATCCCTTCTCCAGTGGATCTTCCCGACCTAGGAATTGAACCAGGGTCTCCTGCATTACAGGGTCTCCTGCATTACAGGCGGATTCTTTACCAGCTGAGCTACAAGGGAAGGCCTTGTACAAGAAGTAGCTGAGCTTAAATTGAGTACTATTTTCCAACATCATCTATCATAATGTGTTACTGTGTCAGTGGTCACAGGATACAGAGCAGTTACACACATACCACACATGCACACTTACATCTGATAAATAGCTTGTCTAACCAAACCCCTACCATCCTCCCACTAATTCTCATACTTTATATACCATTATCACCCTGCCACACCCCCCAAATAAGTCAAAGCATATAAGATTCTGCTAACTCACAAACATTCTGCCCTCAATTCACCAACCCAAAGTTAGTTGAACTCCATACTTGCCTAACTACACCATTGAGTTATTTACATATATAAGGCTTATATAGACAGCCACCTATCTCAATCTGCCATTTACCTTGAGCAAAATTAAAAGTAAAAATTACATTTTAATGATCATTTTGGAGTTTAACAGGGCTATTTTTGTCACAAGATTTGGTGGTGTTGATTGGGAGCCAGGAGTAACACAGCCTGCAGTGCACAACACAGACCTGCCTATGAAAAGTTTTCACAGGCTTTCATATGTCTTGATGGGCATTCACATAGGTAAAAACTGCTTACAGATGATCTGAATCTAGAGCTTTTTTTTTTTTTTTAAATCAGGATAAACACAGTATATTTTTGCACAGTTTTGACATAGCTGATTCTCCAAAAATCTAACTACTGTGTATGTGTAATCAGGAGATTCTGTGATAAACCATTTTGGATCACACCTTGTAGTTTTTTGAAATACCAACATAAGATACAACATTATGGCTGTGGACCCCGTATGTTCTATGTGTAGAGGCAAGTTATCTGAGGACTTATTAGGTCTCTGGGCTTCCCTGGTGGCTCAAGACAGTAAAGCATCTACCTGCAACGCGGGAGATCTCCGTTCGAATCCCTGGGTCGGGAAGATCCCCTGGAGAAGGAAATGGCAACCCACTCTAGCACTCTTCCCTGGGAAATTCCATGGACGGAGGAGCCTGGTAGGCTACAGTCCATGCGATCGCAAAAAGTCGGACACGACTGAGCAATTTCACTATTCGGTCTAAATCCGACTTACCAAACATTTACCTACTGAAATACATACACTTTAAATTATAAATTATTTTATTTTTCCTTTATAACATTACTTTTTAAAGTGCAGGTTGTTTATACTGTCTATGATCTTCTAAGCTATTATCTATGAGTTTCATGACAGGAGCTTATGGTGGTCATTAGGAAATATTTGTTTCAAAAAGGGGGGCCTTAGGTTTGCCATCGTGTGATCAGGGGTCCAGTCCGGAAACTCCCAAATCTGGTTATACCTGCAGCTTTACTACGATACAGATCCCCGGCGCCAGCCCCTGGTTTGGGTCCATCGCTCGCCTCATTCTTGCCTTCCCTAACCCATCTCGAGGACCACTGCTTTCTCTGTTAGACCCGCAACCGGGAGAAGGAAGCCAGGATTGCGTACCCGGTATTCCGCTGCAGGGGGCGGGGCCAGAGCACATCCGAGTAGGAGCGATGCTGCTGCTAGAGACTCGGCCGCGCTCTGGTGACGTACTTCCGGCCGCGCCGTGGAGCGGCTAGCTTCGGCGGTGAGATTGGGCTGCGGGAGGCGGGGGCGGTGCCTGGTCAAACGCTCTGGTTGCGGTTGTGATGCTCCTCCAAGCTCCGTTGAGGTGGATCTGTGGGCTTCTTCGGTCCTCTTCGCGCCTTCTTTAGATTTAGTAGCCGATTACGTTCCGTCGGGTAGAAGGCGAAGCCTGGGTTTTTGTCACAACCGCGAAGCCGCGAGCAATTAGCACTTTGGAGAAGATGCTACTGGCCTTTTGGGAGCTTGTGTTGGAGCAGCCAGAGGGTGGAATATTTGCAGAGATGAAGAGGCCTAAGATAGTATCACGAGTCTCTCGATGTGTTGGGTTAGTGCAGGGGCTTTTATCTGTATGCGTTTCAAGTATAAGCTTTATGTGTCTTCCTTCCGAACACAGGGTGAATCGAGGTCAGTGGGGAACAGAAAAAGCAGAGCCCCTCCAGGGCACCCGAGATCGGAAGAAGCCCGGATTTTGGAGGGCACTGTCTTCTGGAGCGATGTCAGTTCCAAAAGGTAACCGGGCCCGACATCTCTGGGGCTGTGGGATGACGATGACCTGGGAATGATTGTTACAATGTAGAATATGCTGATTTTCTCCGTTCTAGAATACCCATAAAATAGTTATTGAATTGCTCATTCATACCCTCAGGAAAGCAAGTTTATTAAAAATGTAAAGCAGTAATGAAGACATGTGTGTGTGTGTGTGTGTGTGTGTGTGTGTGTGTGTGTATATTTGAAAAGCTTTTGGAATGTAGTTTGTAGTGCATTCAAAGGAAATTTGTGGTTTTAACTGCCAAATAGGGAAGAATGGCAATAAATTTAAAAATCATACAACCTCAAGAAGCCTTTGGGTACAGGTCTTTTTAGCCTTAGAGTATTTAGTTAAAATATTATTTATCAGAGTTACTTGTTTTCTTTCCCATCGCTTCAGTGCAGTAATGTTGTGGTATGGTTAGGCTCATTTGCTGTTGTTTTTAGTTTTTGGAGGTTGTCACCCCCATCCCATCCTGGTGGTTGATTTTTTTAATATATGTATGTGTGTGTGTATTTTGATATGCAAAGCATTACATGAAAGTCAGAACAAAAAGACACACTCAGTGAGGTGTCATTTCCTGTCACCCCTTCTACTTCTGCACCCAGGTTTCCTTTCACCCTGTTTCCATTCCCTGAGTTCCTTTCACTGACTTCCCATCCACACCTGAGGCACCCATTCTCCTTAGTTTCTGGTTTTTCCTTTTATTTCTTTTTGCACAAATCACCAGATATACATATATTATAGTTCCTTTTTGTTTTACACAGAAGATAGCACAGTACCTTTTGCATGTTGAAAATTATTTCATATCATACAGATAAGTATATATTTTAAATGTAATTCATGTATTCAGAAGATTGATCTAGCATGGCATTTATGAAGCATAGTAGTGATGTGAGCACCCATGAGACACTCCAATAAAAAGGAGAACATTGCCAATATGGCTGCATGTGTTTGTACACTCCTCCCCACTCCAGCTCCCACTTTCTGTCCCCTAGAGGTACTCTCTTGAATTTTGTGTTAATCATAGCCTTTGCTATTGTTGTTTAGTTGCTAAGAGTCATATCTGACTCTTTTGCAGCCCCAAGGACAGTAGCCCTCCAGGCTTCTCTGTCCTTAGGATTTCCCAGGCAAGAATACTGGAGTGGGTTGCCATTTCCTTCTTTGAGGGATCTTCCTGACAGAGGGATCAAATCTGAGTCTCCTGCATTTCAGGCAGATTCTTTACCACTGAGCAACTAGGGAAATCCATTATTCCTTTACCTATTTTAAAAAATAATTTTATCAGATATACTTGTTTCTGTAAATAATGTGATTAATTCTGTTTGTTTTTGAGTTTTATGAAGGTAGTGTCATGGTGTCTGTAAGTCTTCTGGGCAAGTCTTCTGACTTGCCTAACTTGCCTAACTCAGTATTATGATCCTGAATTCATCCAGATTGTGTGTGTTGCTGAGGCATTCATTTTTGCTACTGGGTGATGTTTCATTGTAAAAATAGTATGACAGCTCGTTTTGCTGAAAGTTTTCACTTCATCTCAGGGTCAAAGGATTTGTTAACAAAATAAGCCACTTGTTCCATACAAGTAAACAATAGCAATATTTATTAGAGAATTATGTAGCTTACTTTTAATATACTAACATTAAAAGAAAAGAGAAACAGAAACAGCAGAGGATGCATCACCAAATTGGGTTTTGACCAACGTCCAAACTCAAACAGCCCTGGGAAGTCCCGTGTCACAGCACATCTGGAGTCCCAGTTGGGAAAAGGTCCCAGGCAGGGCATCTTCTCCATGGGTGAGACTTCAAAGATTGCAGTTTGGGTTTCCTTTTATGATCCAGGAAGCAAACTGATATCGTTGTCAATCTGAGCAAAACTGCAGCAGTGGTATTATGTTAATTTTTTTACAATGCTGTTTGCTTTGTTCTACAGTTTCCCTAACACTGCTTGTTCATATTCTCAGTGGACATGTGAGTTGTTTCCAGTAATGAATAATTTTGTATGTATATCACCTACATATGAGAAGTTCCTTAGGGAATTAGTTTTAAAATTTAGGTGTGAATGTTGAATTTTATCAAACACGTTTGACATCCACTGAGATGGAGAGCATGTTTATATTTCTTTGATTTATTAATGTGAAAAAGTACAATCTGTACACCAATACTGAACTTTACTTGCATTCATGGGATGATCCCTCCCAGTCATGATGTCCCGTTAATAAACTACTACAAACTTATTTTGCTGGTATCTGCTACAGTTTAAGTAGTGTTAGAATTATTCATTTCTTTAAAATTTGAAAGGATTCGCCCATGATATATAAGGACTCAGAGTTTTGTGAGAGTTCACTCTTTACTGGGTCTCTAAACAATTAGGTAAAAGTAATCATGGGTTATGGAGAAAACGTTATGTAATAAAATTGGTAGAACCTTTTGTAGTTTAGCATTCCCTAAAAGCAGAACATTGGACAGAGGCTTGTGGGCAGGCTGTTTATTTGGAACTTTAGTCGTAGGGCAGAGTTAAAGACAAGGGGAGTGAAACAGAGAAGGAGGGACCAATACAGGGATGCGTTGCCAGGCTGGTCTCTCAGTGGGAGAGTGGTACTCTGACTTACAGGGTCTTTGAAGAGCCTTGGAGTCTCATGGCTCCCCACCTGGGAGACTAAAGGGGAAAATGTTTTTCCATTGACCTCTATCTGTTGTTGGTCAGGGGTGGCATCACAGGTGTTAACTCCCCTGTCCTTCAGGACCCAGTGGACGTCTGCAGATGTCCCACACAGGACAGAGAAGCCCCAGGGCAGGAGCCATTACCATGTGTGGTGTAGACCCTTGAGGAAGCATTGGTAGGTTGTACTTGTGCAAAGCTGGTCAAAGCCTCTGGAACTGGACTAAGAGTGGACAGGCGGATTTGGTAAGGTGCATAAGGTATCTCTTACAGAGCTAGAGAAACAAATTTTACAAAGCAGAGCTTAGGGGCACACATGTGCACCCATGCATTCATGTTGATATATGGCAAAAACCAACACAATATTGTAATTATCCTCCAATTAAAATTAATTAATTTAAAAAATCAGAACTTAATTAAAAAGTAGAAAAGGAAGTGGTGTTCAAAATTAAAAAGCTGGTTGTTTAAAAATAAAAGTTAACATAGATATACCACACTTCAGCCTAATGTTTTTAGTCTGCCTGGATTGCCATAACAAAACACCATACACTGCTTAAACAACAGAAAGTGATTTCTCTTAATTTTGGAGGCTAGAAGTACAAGATCAAGGTACTAGATAATTTGTTTCTTGGTAAGGATTCTTTTTGGTTACAGATGGCTGCTTCTCACTTGTGTCCTCACATAGCAGAGAAGAGAACTCTGGAGTCTCTTCCTCTTCTTAGGGCACTGGCCCTATGGATTATGACCTTGTTTAACCTTATTACGTCTTCATGAGTCCTGTCTCCAAATATAGTCACATTGGAAATTAGGGCTTCAGCATACAAATCTTGAGGGGAGACATTCAGTCCATAACATTAACTAAAGCTAAAAGGTCTGGACAACACATATATCGAAAGAAGTAGGAAAAGCAGAGTAGCTTCAGGTATGGGAAAAAGTGAAAGAAAAAAATCACAGGCCAGTGTTGCCCATAATCCTACACTCAAGTTTAAATTCTGAAAGACATGGACAGTATTTTAAGAAAATATAACATCTCAAGACTGACTTTGGAAGCAGTAAAAATCAGGAAATAACCAGTCCATGTTGTTTGGAATATAACGAACAAGGAGTGCTAGGCCATGGCACCCTGGATGCTATAGTGACTCCCTCTCTCAGGCAGCTGAGGCCTTGGCTTCTTTGCCATCAGAAGCCTGGAAGGTATGAGGAGCCAGCCTGGTATCTCACTTGCAGCCCAGCATCCTCATCGTAATGCTGGACTGGGCAGGAGCCTAACTTCCAAGATCTGTACAGAGATATCAGGAGTCTTGAGGGCTCTCAGCTGTATGGGGGAACAGGCCCATGGGAGAGAGTGGCTGTACCTTTCTCCACGAACTGCCTCCCTGGGGCCTGACTCTCAGGCCTCTGTATTGGGGCTGCAGCCTCTCTATCTTGGCTTCTCTTGTTGTAAAATAGAAGGGGAAGCTCGTTTAGAGAAAGACAAATAAGCCTAAGACCTTGGGAATGTTCTGTCCCTTGAGCTGAACTGTTGCTACATGAGTCTTTGTTTTAGTATTCTTCAGGCTCTACCTGCATTTTATGTACACACTTTTGTGTGTACAGTATATGTCAGAATTGTAAAAATCCCAGAGTTCCTGGCAGTGAGCATCGATGTCATGGCTGGGAGGACCCCTGGGCACAGAACCATTGAGCAGATCACTCCTTTCTTACCATGGCAGGTAGCTCTGCTCGCACCTCTTGTCTGGATGCTGGCTGCCTGTGTCTCAAACCTTCTGTGAGGGGCTATATGTTTCCTGGTGGGGGTGACTTGTCTTATACTTGTTCCCCTGTTTTCCCTCAGCTCCAGTCCTCCTCTGAGAGGGAGACCAGATAATGGCAGCCATGCTCCTGACATCCTGGCCCGAGGTGAGCTGTGGGTCCTTCATCTCTTCCTCTGAGCAGTTTCACATTGAAGAAAACTGAGAAGGGAAGCTGGTGAGCCTTGCTGTGAAAGCTGGAGGGGGCCTCCATGCTTCAGCCTGCTGGGCTGGAGCTTGTGGAAAGGGGTGATGTGGAGGGATAGGGTCCAGAGACCAGGAAAGGAAAGACACGAGTGAGGGGAAGGCAGAGGTATAGTCTTCTGCACAGCAGTTTGTCTTGCTCCACCAGCAGAGGGCTCTGGTGAATAAGAGAAGTGGAAGCTGCCCGTGAATGGAGAAGAATAGCAGAGGAGTAGGATTCCAGGAAGGGGAATATAAATAAAGAGGGATAGCAGGACCAGATCCACATAAAGGTGGTTGTACCTATAGTTCCAGGGCAAGCAGAAGATGAGAGTGGGGTCAAGTGAAGGAAAAAAGGAAGGATGTACTGTGGGGTGGGATGTCTTACTGTGTCCTGGAGAGGCTTTTAGGGCTTGGGGTGCAGTGGTAAAAGTTTAGTTCTCTATTAAGAGCTGTGGATACTCTCCTCCAGAATAACAAGCAAACAGAATTTTCCATACAATTTCAGGGATTTCATGGACCCCCTGATGCTCCTTGGGCCTCCATGGACTATAGTTTGGGAATAATCATAGTCATAGTGACTCTAGTTACACCATTTGAAGCTTACTATACTGCAGCCACCATACTAAGCACTTTATTTGGATTACTCAGTTCTGACTGCAGCACTGGGAGATAGGCACTGTGTTGTGTTCATTCTGTCACAAATGAAACAAAGGCAGAGGGGATTGAAGTGACTTGCCCACAGTCACACAGTCATTGCATGACTCTTTACTGTTCAGCCCTGTGTCACATGTGGGACCATAATGTGGTCAGATTTCTTATGGCTATATAGGGAATAGTTTTGAGGGGAGATTTGAAAGCAGAGTGACCACTTCAGAAAAAGTCCCATCAGTCTAGGTGATGTAGGCTTCATTAAGACAAGTGGTTGCTAAAGAGGAGGATGCTTAACATAATTCAGGTAATGCTTAACAAAAATCTCTAGGACAGTGAATCCAAGGATTGGGGTGGGATAAAGGAGGGAGGAGCCAGGAATAAATCACCAGGTTTCTTTTTTATGCGGATGATGGTGGGTGACACCAGCTGAGATTTGAATTCAGGAAGAAGCACTGGTTGTGGGAAAAAGCGGGTGGTGGCTGATGTTGAGGGCATTTCATTTTGTACTGGGAAGTTACTTGACTTATCCAGGTCACACAATGAGTGACTCACAGAAATGCTCACAGGTTGGACTAGAATGGTTGACGGGTTGGAGGCCAGTACAACTGAATAAAACGGATCCTGGTAGAGAACTAGTTGAGAGGCAGATCGCTGCCAGTGTGTCCCAAAGGTGTTTCAGAAGGCCGAGGAAGGAGTCTGTGCTGAGTGTGGAGTGATGCAGAGGAGTAAGTGAAATGATGGTAACCTCCTTGGAGAGACAGTGAAGTCTTGGTTGAAGTTGGACAGGATGAGGCTTAAATGGGAGAGGGTAACAGAAAACAGGCTTTCAGTGAAACCCATTTGGAAGCAGAATGGGCAGCCTGCTCTTACCACACTCTCCACCCCCACGCCACCCAGCTGATCTGGGCAGCACCGAGTTTCCTCTGCTGTAGACGCTGGAGTAGAGGTTGCACATCCTCTCATAGAGGGCGCGTGATAGAAATCTGTGGCAGGTGGGGGTGGATGGGATAGAAGCCATGGATATGCTTTGGAGCTGACTTGAGGGTGAGGGCAAGGTGTGGTAAGCTGGGCGCAGAAGGCAAGACCTCAAGGCCAGGAGTGTGAAGCCTATGGGTGGGTCCGGGGTTGCTTCTGCCAGTGAGGGGCATGGTAGCTTAACTGAAAGAAAGCAATTGCATTGGGAGAACTCAGTCATGAGAATTTGTTTTCTTTCATTTCAACTTAATGTCATCTTTGGTAAGTATGAAATATGGCATGAGGTTTCTCTGCTGTGAGCCAGATATGCCATGCCTTACTTTCTAGGTGTTTTTTGTAAATATTTCCCCCTATTACCTCTGTGCTCTCCACAAGCGCCTCCTCAAGCCCTCATACTGCCCTCTGCCCCTCACCTAGGGCATGAGCCATGGAATTGGCCGTAGGGCAGCAGGAACCTGTTGTTTCAGAAGTTGGTGACCTTCGAGGACGTGGCTGTGTACTTCACCCAGACGGAGTGGGACAGCCTGTCCACTGCACAGAGGGCCCTGTACAGGGATGTGATGCTGGAGAATTATGGGAATGTGGCTTCCCTGGGTAAGCACTTTCTCCCCCCTGGGGCTCAGACTGCTTATTAGGGTTTCCTGGCTTCCTTTCCCTTTACTGGTTGCAAGGGGGCTTCTGGTAATCCTTTACAGAGTAGGAACCTCAGGAGCTGATTCCTAATCCCCTAGACCCAGGGGTTGCTGGGAAGGATGAACCCTAAGCCCTTTTAGGGCCAATATAGGACTCTGCTGGGACTGGCATGCACTCTTGATTCACCCTATAGGCTGTTCTGGATACAGAGAGGAAAAAAAGTAACTTCCTTTTCTGCGGTATTACCTTCAGGTTCCCCCTCACCCAACCTGCATCTCTTGAGTCTTTCTAGGAATCTCAGTGTACTTGGAATAGTATTTAGGCCGTGGTCAAAAAATGGTATCTGTCCCTTTAGGCAGAATATCTTTATTTGCCCTGCATGAACTATCTCAGTCTGGCCCTGCCCAAATCCTCCCACATCTTCTCAAGCTTCTGCCTCCCACCCCACCCTACACATGCACCTTCCTACCCACCCACGCCACCCCCTTTCCGATAGTTCTTAGGCACAGGACCCCCCCCCGCCCCCGCCCAGGACTCTTTCCTTCTCTCCCCATTACTGACACAATCTGAGAAATCAGGTTTAGGAAATCAGCTGTGGGAGATTATTCACCTGCCTTTCCTTTTTCCTTTCTCTGAAACAGGATTTCCGCTTCTCAAACCTGCTGTGATCTCACAACTGGAGGGAGGAGGTGAGCTTGAGGGCCCATCTCCACTGGCCTCTGGAGCAGGCACAGGCCCCCAGGGCCTCTGGACTGGTAAGGAGGCACACATTGCCCTTATGCTGGAAAGTAGTTTAACCCTTTAGGAAGAAAGTCAACTTCAGCAATGTAGAAGCATGCCATGTTTAGTGGCCAGGTGTACAGAATAACATTTAAATAAATTTTGATTTCTAGAGATAGGAACATTTGAGACCTTTCTGTTTTTGTAGTTTGCTATTTCTTTATAATTCCAAGAACAGATCTTTTTTTGAATGCTTCATTCTAATTCTTTTCAATCCTAATTTTGTTATTCTACCTTTCTGAAACAAAAGGATTCAGTACTTCTTTGGGTCCTTGATATTTTCTATGCACTATCCACTTAATATGAAGGGTACAGAATTAAGTCTTTCAATGTAGGCTTTGGAGTAGACTTTCTCAGATCCAGTCCTAACTGTGCTACTTCCTAGTTGTGTGACTTGGAGCAGGTCAGTTATTTGCATTCTCTAATAGTATTCTCACTCTTGCAAATGGAGTAGTAATTATAAAATGAGGTAATAGTCCTTTGGATTGTGGATTGGTGATAAAATGAGAGAACATGTACCAAGCCCCTAACTTATAGTGTGTGCTCAGTTAAATTTTGTTTTATTATTTACTAATGTATTTTAGGAGAAAGCTGTATATAATAAGCTGTAGGAAGTAAGGTGGGAAGTACTGCTATCAGTTCGGCATTTCTCAAAAGAAGAATGAGTGCATCACCTGGGCATCTTGCATATGTGCAGGTTGTCATTCAGTTAGTTTGGGGCAGGGCCAAGATTCACTCTTGAAGTAATGAGGTTCTCATGGGCTCACACAGAGTAGCTGCCAGGTGATTTCCCATTTTTCATGAGGCCTAGCTTTAATTCCTGCCTTTGGGGTCCATAAGATACTCTTGCATCCTTTTGATAAATCTTTTTTTTTAAAAAAAAGATGGTTTCATTGGATTTTTGTTCCTTGTGATCATACAACCAGTTGTTTACTGACCAAGGAAGACATATTTTGGAAATGAAATGGAGAGTTTAAAGTGTTTGACCAAACAGAGGGGCAAGTCAGTGATGTTGTGGAGATTCTCAGTCAGAGAAGTCTAGATTTCATTCTGTAGGCAGCCCACAGTCCTGAAGTCTTTGAACAACCCATCATGATGTCAGCAGAGGATAGAAACATTCATCTCATTAGTGTATGTAGGTTAATTGGGATAAGGAACCAAATGGGTTCTAGGCAGGCAGAAGGGTAAATCATAGGGCACAAGACCTATGTCAGCAGAGTTGATTTCTTTTTTAATTAATTGATTTATCTCTGCACTCAGTCTTTTGTTGCTTCATGTGGGTGTTCGCTACTTGTGGTGAGCAGAGGCTACTCTTTATTGTGGAGCATGGGCTCTGGGCTTACCAGCTTCAGTAGTTGCAGCATGCAGGCTTAGTTGCCCCATGGCATGTGAAATCTTCCCAGACAAGGGACTGAACCCATGTCCTACAGGAAGAGAAAGATGACTTGGGATTACTGTTTCGCATTACTGTCTTGGTATTATAATGAAATACTGAGGTAGGGGGCTTATTACATATGATTGAGAAGAGATGAGAAATGAAAAAATAGAGGCAACATTTTGGGGCCAATTTTGAGAAATTTGAAAATAAGTGTACAGATCATTAGTTCTACTAGGACTGTGGGGATTATAGAAAAACTAGTAAGACGACAGAAAGAATGTTGGAGAGTGACCAATTTTAGGATTGTAGAAAGAGGTATGAGGAAAGACAAGGTGAATGCAGCAGTGTTCTGGTGGGGGTGGGAAGAGGTGGGGTCAGAGGCATCTAATGGGCCTGAATGGAGCCATTCACAAGTACAGAAAAAAGATGTTAAAGGAGAAAGTTTGGAAAGCCTAGAAGTTTGGTTCTAAGAAAACAAACAAAATTCATTCCCATTTGCTTCCTAGTGCTGTCAATGCTTGCCATCCCTTGTTGCCACATGTTGTTGGATTCTGTGCCTTATCCTTCTTAAGCAATTTCCATTTTTATTAATGGAAACTGCAGAGTGTAGTAAAATATGATGTGATAGAAGGAATTTGATCTGACAGATAAGACCCTAGAATTTTGTCCCACTGCTGTTACTCTTAACCTTCTTGTTATTGGCTGTTGGTTTAGAGACTGATAATCTTTTGAAATCATTACTTTACTATGTGTAATATTTGCACATGCTCAAAACAGTACAAAAAGTGCATAAGGTGAAAGCAGTGGGGAAGTTTCCCCAAATTCCTGTGCCAGTTTGATCAGTTTCTTGTGTATGCCTGCAGTAGATTTCTAGCCATATTCAAATAGATGTATGTCAGCCCTTTTTACTTTCTGTAACAAATGGAAGATATTTTACATACCATATCTCAAGTTGTTTTTCCAGTAAACAGTGTATTTTTGACATCTTTTCACTTCAGCACACATGGGTTTATTTCATTTTTTTAATAGCTACATATTATTCCAGATTTAGATTCTTTGGCCCAATCTGGTGATTTTAAAGAGCCCTCTTGATTACTTTGATCATGTATTCTGTCACAGTTCTTTCTTTTTTTTTTTTTTAACATGGTTCTTACATGATATTTTATGTTTTGTTTTTTATATTAGATATTGATATCCAGACTGACAATAATTTGACAGGAGAAATGTGTGAAGAAAAATATAATACATCATATGAACTTCAGAGGAACTCTTTTCAGGAAACAGATTTTACAGAAACGTATATTCTAAAGAAACAGCAGGAGGTCCACTCAGTAGGTAGTGTGAAGAAAGAAAACAGCAATGTCATTGACAGGATGGTGAAAGACAATACTAGCCCCATGGAGGAGTGTTTCTTTAGTCAAAGTCCAAATTTGAATCAGTGTCATACCGTCTCCACTGGAGAGCAGCCCCCTGAGTGTACAAGACTGGAGAAAGCCTTCAGCTTTGACACAAAACTTATTCAACAGGAAATAATTAATTCTGGGGAAAGACCTTTCAAATGTGAAGAATTAATAGAAAACTTTAGCTGTAACTCTCAACTTAATCAGGGTCAAGATAGCTACACTGGGGAGAAGCCCCATCAATATAAGGAGTATGGCAAAGCCTTTAACATCAATGCAAAATTAATTTGGCATCAAAGACTTCACAGTGGGGAGAAGCCCTTCAAATGTGTAGAGTGCGGTAAAAGCTTCAGTTACAGTTCCCATTATATTACACATCAGACAATCCACAGTGGGGAGAAGCCCTATCAGTGTAAGGTGTGTGGAAAAGCCTTCAGTGTTAATGGGAGTCTAAGTAGGCATCAGAGAATCCATACAGGAGAGAGGCCCTATCAGTGCAAGGAGTGTGGGAGCGGCTTTAGCTGCAGTTCTGCATATATCATACATCAGAGAATCCACACTGGAGAGAAACCTTATGAGTGTAATGACTGTGGAAAAGCTTTCAATGTTAATGCAAAATTAATTCAACATCAGCGGATCCACACTGGAGAGAAGCCTTACGAATGTACTGAGTGTGGGAAAGGCTTCAGGTGCAGTTCCCAGCTTAGGCAGCATCAGAGCATCCACACTGGAGAGAGGCCCTTTCAGTGTAAGGAGTGTGGAAAGGCCTTTAGTAGTAATGCAAAACTCATTCAGCATCAAAGAATTCACACAGGGGAGAAACCCTATGAGTGTACTGAGTGTGGAAAAGCCTTTGGTGTCAAAGGGAAATTAATCCAGCACCAGAGAATCCACACGGGTGAGAAACCCTATGAGTGTAAAGAATGTGGCAAACCCTTCAGGTGTAACTCCCAGCTTCGGCAGCATCTGAGAATCCACACCGGGGAGAAGCCCTATGAGTGTAATGAGTGTGGAAAGGCCTTCAACGTTAATGCGAAATTAATGCAGCATCAGAGGATTCACACTGGGGAGAAACCCTTTGAATGTAATGAGTGCAGAAAATGCTTTACTTCTAAAAGAAACCTACTTGATCATCACCGAATCCATACTGGAGAAAAGCCCTACCAATGTAAGGAATGTGGGAAAGCGTTTAGCATCAATGCCAAACTAACTAGGCATCAGAGAATACACACTGGGGAGAAACCTTTCAAATGTATGGAATGTGAGAAAGCATTCAGCTGTAGTTCTGACTATATTGTGCATCAGAGAATCCATACTGGAGAGAAACCCTTTCAGTGTAAGGAGTGTGGAAAAGCCTTCCATGTTAATGCTCATTTAATTCGGCATCAAAGAAGCCACACTGGTGAGAAACCCTTCAGATGTGTGGAGTGTGGCAAAGGCTTCAGCTATAGTTCTGACTGTATTATACATCAGACGGTTCATACTTGGAAGAAACCCTATGTGTGTAATCTGTGTGGGAAAGCCTTCAGGTTTAGCTTCCAACTTAGTCAGCATCAGAGCATTCACAGTGAAGTAAAGTCCTCATGAAAGGGATGTAGAAAATTGTCAGTGTTAACGCTGAACTGGATCAAGTGTCCTCAGATTCACCCTGGTGGAAAACCCTGAAAGGGAAATTAATATGGCCGAGTCTTCACAAGGAAACAAATCTTTTTCATTTTATTCAATTTTAAATCAAGAATGATGACCAGTTTTCAAATAACATCCAAAACTAAATAGTTTGGTTTATACCAACAACCAATAGAAAATATAATGAAGGAAAATATTCCATTCCCAACAGCATCAAGAACAGTCAATTTTCTGGGTATAAACTTATTATGTAGGACTTCTGTGGAGAACTTAACAGATCTCCACTGAGGGCCACAGAAGGGAAGTTAAATAAATGGAAGAGAGCAGTACCTTCTTAGATAGAAAAACTCTTCAACTACTTACCTAAATTAATTTATTGCCCTTTAATTTTTTACAACAAGCATGCACCAGTTTGTAAAGAGGTATAACAATAAAACTTTCCTTAAGGGAAAAATAATGAGTAAAATCTTTTTATTTTCATGGAATGGAGAAAACCTTTCTAAGCATCAGATGAAAGCTAGAAACCAACCATGAGGGAAAATATTGATAAATTGGCTTTTCAAAATTGAACCTTTATGCTTTTGTTTTAAATAACTCCAAGTAAAAGATAAAGCACAAAAAGTGGAAATACCTTTGTAAAATTTGTGATATTAACATGTAGTATGTAATATACAAAGAAATCTTACAGTTAAGAGAAATTCTAAAACCCAGCAAACAATAGCAAGCAGCTTTTTAAAAAGATACAAAAGTGACTAATGAAGATGTTCAGTCTCAGGAGTACTCTAAGGAGTAAAAATTAAAAGCATACAGTCACACATAGTAAGCCCTCAAACCTCTGTCCCACATCAAGATGAACACAGACTCTCATAGACACACAGTATACCCCACAGCACCCCCTTTCCCCACACCTGCTCCTGCACTCTCTGTAGCTCGGAAGACCAGTGTTGGCTGGGAGCACTGTCTTTTGTACCTCAGAGGAACCACTCCTGGCAGAAAGCTAATGACATGGTGTAGCACCTCAGCAGAATGTCCAGGACCACTGTATAAGTGACCTCTCCCCGCCCCCAACTCCAGCTTCTGGAAGCTGCACATGGGTGGAGGCAGACCCTGGCAGCCCCCGAACACAGGAGAGCATAGTCCTTTACCCAACCATCTTGGCCTACTCCTTTGGGCAGTTGTAGACCACACAAACCCAGAAGTGCCTCAAGCCATGGATCCATGTTCTTCATTTACTTACAGAAACACTGAAACAGAGACAGATGGCACTGCCCCTGGTCACACAGCAATCAGTGGCTGATGTGTCCCATTACCCAGGCCAGAGAAGAGGGTAGAAGGCCGTGGCTCACCCCACCCCTCCTAGGTCATGAATATTCTCCAGCTGGTCTCTGGATGTGACAGGAGAGATGGGGACAGGAAGTCCTGCAGTCCTGGCTCCAGGTGGAGTCTTAGCACCATCTCTGCTGTGGCAGGACCAAGGCAGGGACTCTAGGAGGGCTGAGAATCACTGAGGACAGAACCTATCTTCTGGATCTGCCCCCAAATCCTGTGTGAACTTGGGCTCTGGGTCTTAAGGCTATTGATCTGCAGGGTTGGGACTGGACATAGGGCGTAAGGCCCATCTCACCCAGACGGCTCCTGAGAGTTTTCTCCCTCTCTGTAGCTTTGTTACTATCCATGGTAGGTCATCTGCTCAGATCCCAAGGATACGAGGGTGAATAAAGCAGGTAACTGCAAAGTCTCGTGAAGTCATGTGGACCCTATGGCCCAGAAGTCCTGACACCTTGTAGCCTCCATGTTCACTACTCCAGTGAAGAGCTGCCTGGGTCCAGTGGGGGCCTTCCAGAGACTAAGAAGAGCCATGGCACTGGAGACCTCGAAAAAGCACTTCTTTCTCATCAGGAGCCATGAGCCTGGAAGGGTCAGGATTAAATCAAGTGTCTCTCTCAGTCCAGGTAAACATGTTCCATCTCTGCAGCACAGGGCACCCTTCTGCCCAGGCCTGTCACACTGGAAGGGACCTCAGAAAATACCTGATCCTGCCCTGTCCAGATCAGGAGGGAAAACAGGCTCAGAGGAAATATGGCTGATGCAGGGCATTCAGCAGGTCTGGGAAGCCTGGCGAGCAGAGGCCCAATCAGGGAGGGAGGGTGTGTGCAATGGGTGGAGGCAGGGCTTCTGTGACATCTGGTCAGGGTGGGGGTGGGGGTGGGGGTGGGGGGGTGGGCGGAAAGAGACAGCACAGCTCCCCCTGGGTGGCAGCCCTGTCCTTGTGGTGGGGCTGGGGGTTCTGAGAAGAGGCTCGTAAGATGTTCCTCTGACCTCTCCGCCTCTGACATCCCCGTTCCTCACAGACCATAGCCCCGCTCTGCTGTTCTTTCTCCTGACAAGGAACTGAGGACACCCCTTCCCTTACACAGTTCACTCAGTTCAACTGAACATTTGTGGGCCCATCCACAGGCCAGGGTTTCCGAAGTGCCCGGGGACTCCGAGAGGAGCGAACTTTGGTCTTCTCCGCGACCTCCCTGCAGCCTCTTCCGCCTTCTCTCGGGCCCCATTCGCACCACAGACCACGTGGTCTCAGCAAATCCCACACCTCACAGGGTTCCTGGGGCTTCCGCCCGGGGTCTGAGCCCGCTCTGCGGGGGCCCGGCGTTCTCCGCCTGCTCCTGGGCTTCCCGGGCCTGAGTCCCACTCCGGCTCTGGTTTCCCACCCTCCCCTCCCTGCTCCCCAGCCCCTGCCCTGCGCAGGTCGGTGCTCAAGTGTTTCCAGTGCCCCTGAAGCGTGCCCCCCCCCCCTCCTCCCGGCCACTGAAATCCCACCCACACTCAGCCGAAGCCCAGCCTCCAGGAAGCCCTCCCAGCGGCGCGGCCGAACGCACCTTCTCGCCCCTCTCCTCGGCTCGCCAAGGTAAGGGGTCCTCCTGCCCAGGGTTTGACGCATTTGCCGGCCGTGCTGGCCGGGCCTCCGGGGCCCACCTGCTGCAGATGGGGGCCTGAGGCTCTGGGTCCCATCCGTCCTGGGCCATAGACGTGCGGCGCTGGCAGCCGGTGGCCGCCTCCAGTGGTTGCCTCCCTTCCTGTCGCCCTTGGGCGCGCGCCTTGTCGCCCTGGGACTCTGTTTTGGCCTCGAAGTGAGAGAGAGCGGACAGGACAGGCCTGCGCGTCCAGGGCTCGGAGGCCGGCGCTGTGGGCACGAGGAGCCAGCCATTAAGACGCACAGACCGCCAGCTTGGCCCCTGCTGCCCCCGGCGGCCGGTCCGCTCACTGCAGGGCGGGAAGAAACGAACTAGGAGCGCGAGGTTCCCCGGGTTCCCTTGTTGCGGTCCGGCTCTCCCTGCTCTGGTCCTGAGGAGTCTCCCAGGCGGAGTCCCGGGGCAGCCGGTCTGAGCCCTTGACGGTAAGTCTCCTGTTGATCCGCGGAGTGAGGGGTGGGGGACGACACGATCTTAGAGACCAGGGCGCGGGGGTGGGGGTGGAGGTGGGGGAATGTTGGGGTGCGTGAAGGCTCGGAGTTGGACTGTGTGCGTCCAGGACCCCGTGTCCTGCAGGTCAGTCAGCGGGACGCATAGAAGGCGTTGCAAACTTTTCTTAAAAGAAGCACAGCCTATTCCCACCCCCACCCTCAGTCCTACACCCCATGAAATCTGACTTGAGGCCTAGATGGTGAACACAATAGAGGGCTGCCTTAGGACTGCGGGCCGTGCCTAGTCGCTCAGTTGTGTCTGACTCTGCGATCCCATGGACTGTAGCCCGCCAGACTGCTCCGTCCTTGGGGATGATCCAGGCAAGAATACTGGAGTGGGTTGCCATGCTGTCTTCCAGGGGATCTTCCCAACGCTGGGATTCAACCCTGCATTTCACTTTTCCTGATGGAATGATCTCTTACCTCCCAAGGGACCCACCAGGTGGGTTCTTTACTATCTGAGCCACCAGGGGAATGTACTTAAATAGAACTGTTGTAGGACTTCGGGGAGGGGGCAGTCCCAGGCCCCTGGGAATGAGGGGCAGGGGCTTTGCTTAAACGTCCCTTGGGAGGTAAGAGGTCATTCCGTCAGGAAAAGTGAAATGCAGAACTGAGAACACAAGCTTTCAGTAGCCAGGCTGTGGGGGTGAGATGGGTAGGAAGAACCTACAAGATGGGGGAGGTGGGACCCACCACCGTGCTCTTGTGGGAAGGGCTCAGAGTAAGGAGTGGTGAGTTGGAGGCTCCTCACGACAGGAAGGGAGGGGGAGAGAGGAAGCGCGGGGACCCAGGGAACTGTGAGGAGTGTCCCTTCCCTGGAGAACTCTTCCCCTCCCCCTTCACACAGCTCAGCCAAAGGCCACCTCCCCTTCGCTGGCCTCCCTGATCTCCTTGGTTGGTTAGCACTGTGTCCCCTGTTCTGGGTCCTCACCTCACCTCCATCTAATTGATACCATTTTCTGCCTTCTCTACTTGGAGCTGCTGGTTTACTGACTCGCCTTGTGGACCACAAGCTCCTTGTGGGTAACTCATTGGGCGAGGCCGGAACTTCAGTTCAGTTTAATCGCCCAGTCATGTCTGACTCTTTGCGACCCCATGGACTGCAGCACACCAGGCTTCCCTTTCCATCACCACCTCCCGGAACTTACTGAAACTCATGTCCATTGAGTTGGTGATGCCATCCAACCATCTCATCTTCTGTCGTCCCCTTCTCCTTCTGCCTTCAGTCTTTCCCAGCATCAGGGTCTTTTCCAATAAATCAGTTCTTCACATCATGTGGCCAGAGTATTGGAGTTTCAGCTTCAGCATCAGTCCTTCCAATGATATTCAGGACTGATTTCCTTTAGGATGACTGGTTGGATCTCCTTGCAGCCCAAGGGACTCTAAAGAGTCTTCTCCAACACCACAGTTCCAACACCACCTCCAGCATTCACAGGCTGGGTGGAACTTGCCTGTGAATAATTTCTGTTGAATGGATGATGTCAACAAATTCGTAAGGGAAGAAGTGTTTTGTGCCTGTGTTTATATGGTTTATACATTTTCATCCACAGCAGGGGCCCTAGTCAGTTCTCTGGAGGCTCTCCTGCAGAAAGAGAAATTCCAGGGTGGGGGAGTGGCACCCTGAGTACAACCATTAAGTGCTTTGGGATGTGAGCACAGATATCTTAGGTGGTTAGAATTGGGTTGCTCTCTGATTGCCCACCAGAGGGCGAACAAACCCTTGCCCGTTAGACTGTAGCTGGCCAGGGTCTCTGGGCAGGGAGGGGTTCAGTTCAGTTCAGTCTCTCAGTCGTGTCTGACTCTTTGTGACCCCATGAATCACAGCACACCAGGCCTCCCTGTCCATCACCAACTCCCAGAGTTTACTCAAACTCATGCCCATCGAGTTGGTGATGCCATCCAGCCATCTCATCCTCTGTTGTCCCCTTCTCCTCCTGCCCCCAATTCCTCCCAGCATCAGGGTCTTTTCCAATGAATCCCTCCCAGCATCAGGGTCTTTTCACATGAGGTGGCCAAAGTACTGGAGTTTCAGTTTCAGCATCAGTCCTTCCAATGAACACCCAGGACTGGTCTCCTTTAGGATGGACTGGTTGGATCTCCTTGCAGTCCAAGGGACTCTCAAGAGTCTTCTCCAACACCATAGTTCAAAAGCATCAATTTTTCGGCGCTCAACTTTCTTTACAGTCCAACTCTCACATCCATACATGACCACTGCAGGGAGGGGTACATACCTGCATCTTGCTGGTTCTTCTTTTATGGAAGCAAAGGTTAGAAAACTACCAGCTAAACTGTTTGGGGTTTGGTGGATGAAGAGGAAGAAGGGGAAAATGCTACTGGGACTTGCACGGCCTCTAACTCATTGGCACAAAGTCTGTTTTCATTGGCTTTCTAATTGTGGTAAAATACACGTAACATAAACTTTACCGTTTTAACTATTTTAAAGTGGCATTTGTACTTTCACAGTGCACTGGTCACTACTATCTAGTTTCAGACCTTTTCATCACCCCAGAGAGAACCTCATGACTGTTAAGCAGTTGATCCCTATACCCCCACCCCCACCTTCCAATCCCTAGAAACCACTAATCTGCTTTCTCTTTATATAGATCTGACTATTCTGGGTATTTCATGTAAATGGTCTCTGATCTCTGTTGTGGCTCAGATGGTAAAGAATCTGCCTGAAATGCAGTAGACCCTGGTTTGATCCCTGGATCAGAAAGATCCCCTGGAGGAGGGAATGGCAACCCACTCCAGTATTCTTGCCTAGAGAACTCCTTGGAGTGATTCATGGGGTCACAAGGAGTTGGACATGACTGAGCAAAGAACACTTACACTTTCATTCTGGGTATTTCATGTAAATGGCCTCATACATATGGAGCTATTATGTCTGTTTTTTTACTTAGTGTAATGTTTTCACGGTTCATCTAAGCTGTAGCATGTATGTGTCCTTCCTATTTACTGGTGACTAATATTCTAGTGTATGGATATACCACATCTTGCCTATCTATCTGTTTGTTAATGGACTCTTGGGTTGTTTGTTTGCACCTGTTAGCTATTGCGAATAATGCTGCTGTGAACACTGGTATACAAAAATCTGTTTGAGCCTCTGTTTTCAATTCTTTTAGGTATATACCTAGGAGCGGAATTGCTTGGTCATATGGTAATTCTGTGTTTAAGTTTGTGGTTTTGGCTGCTCTGGGTCTTTGTTGCAGTGCCCAGGCTGTTCCTTGCTGCGCACAGGCTTTCTCTGGTTGTGGTGAGCAGGGTCTACTCTTAGTTGTGGTGGGCGGGCTTCTCACTGTGGTGGCTTCTCTTGTTGCAGAGCACAGGCTCCAGGGTGCATGGGCTTTAGTAGTTGTGATGCATGTGTGGGCTTAGTTGCCCTGTGGGATTTTAGTTCACCAACAAGGATCAAACCCACATCCCCTGCGTTGGAAGGTGGGTTCTTTACCACCAGGCAAGTCCCCACTTCCATTATTATCAATAGTTGACAATTCAACTCTTAGCATTCCCATGTCTGTCCTGAGAGTGCCCAGAAAGCACCCCTCCAGGCTGCTGCAGCCAAGTGGCCCCCCTGTTCCTATTGTCCTCCGTCTCCCTGCACTCCAATAGAAGGCTCTGTGGGGTTGTGCAAACCTGGTCTCAAAGTCTTAACTCTAGCCCTTCCTTGCAGTGTGATCTTGAGCAAGTTATTCAAACTCTCAAAGCTTTAGCTCCCTTCACTGTAAACCTCCCTCCTGGGTTGGCTCTGAGAGTGGACTATGATGATGATGCAGAAAATGAACGTCTAGTGCCCAGCAGTGCTCTGGATTATGATCCAGACCCTAGGCCCCTTCTATGAACTCTCTTCTCCAGGGGCTGCCTCGCTGACCACTGGGGTCCTCTCACTGGCCTCTCTCAGGCTGGCAGGCTGTCTGAAAGTGACAGACGTGGTCTTTTTTTAATTTTTCATAAATCTTTTTTTTTTTCAAAACAGAGGTCCTAGATGAGAGAACAAACAGCATGAGGATGGAAACATGGAGCCTTGACAGGGACAACTCTCTCTCTCTTTTTTTAAAAAAATATTTAGTTATTTGGCTGTACCTGGCCTTAGTTGCAGCATGTGGGATCATTTAGCCACTGCATGTGGGATCTAGTTCCCTGACCAGGGATCAAATCCGGGCCCCATGCGTTGGGAGCTGGGAGCATTAAGTCTTAGCCACTGGACCACCAGGGAAGTCACCTAGGGATAGACCTTAAATACAGGCATTATCTGGAAGACGATAGGCAGCAGTAACAGTTTTGGAGACAAGGGCTGTGTTCATGAGTGGGGAGAGAGAAAGGGAGAGACAGAGAGCTTTGGATATTGGAGGTCAGGAGTGGTAAAAGATTTCTTTGTAAGCAGCAGCAATTTCAGGACTTACACTTCAACAGAAGGAAGGCAACAAGTGAGAAAAGCAGAACAGAAGAGAGTGTGTTCAGTGGGAGGGGTGGGCCATGACTGGAGGTGAACAAGGGGAGCAGAGCAGGAGAGGTATGGCCTCGTTACCCCTTCCCCTCCTGCCAGAAAAGGACCACCAAACAGGGATTTAGGCGGTGCCTCTCCAGTGGAGTCCCCAGACCTCCAGCAGCAGGGTCACCCTCACCGGGGAAGGTGCTAGAAATATCGTCTCAGACCCCACACCAGTTCAGTTCAGTTCAGTCACTCAGTTGTGTCCAACTCTTTGTGACCCCATGGACTGCAGCACACCAGGCTTCCCTGTCCATCACCAACTCCCAGAACTTACTCAAACTCATGTCTATTGAGTCAGTGATGCCATCTAACTATCTCATCCTCTGTCATCCCCTTCTCCTCCCGCCTTCAATCTTTCCCAGTATCAGGGTCTTTTTAAAAGAGTTGGTTCTTTGCATCATGTGGCCAAAGAATTGGAGTTTCAGCTTCAGCATCAGTCCTTCCAGTGAATATTCAGGACTGATTTCCTTTAGGATGAATTTCTTTTAGGATGTGAAGAGAAGCTCAAGACAAAGGACAAAAGGAAAGATAAACCCATTTGAATGCAGAGTTCCAAAGAATAGCAAGGCGAGATAAGAAAGCCTTCCTCAGCAATCAATGCAAAGAAATAGATGAAAACAATAGAATGGGAAAGACTAGAGATCTCTTCAAGAAAATAAGAGATACCAAGGGAACATTTCATGCAAAGATGGGAACAATAAAGGACAGAAATGGTATGGACCTAACAGAAGCAGAAGATATTAAGAAGAGATGTCAAGAATACACAAAAGAACTATACAGAAAAGATCTTCATGGCCCAGATAATCGAGATGGTGTAATCACTCACCTAGAGCCAGACCCCACCCCAGGGACACAGAATCAGAATCTCCTGGGGTGGGCCCAGTGCTGGGTTTTAACAAGCCCTCCAGGTGTTTAGCACTCCAATGTAAGAATCACTGGTGAAGCCTCCGCAGAGAAGAGTTCCCTGATCCTCACTTTCCGAGAGAGACTGGTAAGAGATGAGAGGTGACAGGGCTGCCTCCCCTTGCCCAGGGGGTTCACCTGGAGACGAAAATGTGAAACTGCTTCCTGGTGTAGCTCCACCCAACTCTCCATCTTTGCGAAAACACTGGCTTGCATGGGGTGCCCCGAACCCATCCCCTGAAAAATGTCTCACTGCACCTGGCCTCCTGCTGTGAATTTACTGGACAGATCCCAGTCTTATCCCAGGACTCTTATCCCAGCCTTATCAGTAAAGGCAGCCCAGCTCTGTGGTGGGTGGTGGCCAAGGTCACGCCGGGTAACTGATGAGCCCTCCAGGGCCCTACACCTGACCCAGGTTCTGACCCAGGGCTTAATTATCAGTTAGTCTAAACTAGCAGCCTGCAGCACAAGGGGCAGTGCCTGAGGGAGGGAGGGGTGGACGAGGCTGGAGGAAGCGATTCCCATTACTAACCACATGTGTGCAATTCTCACCTCCTGCCTCCAGCGTCTGACCTGCCTACGGAGGTGAGTTGCGTGCCGTGAGGGACTGGTGAGTGCTTGTCTTGCTGGCAGGGTGAATCTCTGCTCTGGCATTTTGTGTTGAAGCTTGAGAAAAAGAGTTGCTTTTATTCCCGGTTCTGAGGGTGGAGCAGAGAAGGGAATTGGTGATGCTGACTCTTCCTTGGACACTTTATAAAGAAATGACCTGGTTGAGGAAAAAGGCTCATGGTCCAGCAATTTTAATTTAGGTCTAAAGAGCCACAGGCATGCAAAATATATCCCAAGTTTTGCAGTGACATCCTCCTTCCATTCCTTTTTCCTACTTGCCAATTTCTATTCCTAGGGCAGCACCCTTCCTAATTTCTTAAGTCTATACAAGCATATGCAAAGGTAGGTTCTAATTTCCATTCTTTTACACCAAAGCTGTGCATTATACACATTGAATCCACTCCTTCCCCATTAACTTCCCTTGGAATTTTCCACGTCCAGACATCAGTGTCCTTGTTGTTTTTCACAGTTATGTCATATTCCACTTTACACATATTACTGTGACTTATTTTACCACTCCCTTCTTAAAGACTTCGTGTTTGTCCAGTCATTTATCACAAGCAATGCTATAATGCTTCCATTTAGACATAGATTATTTAGCTTATATTTGAGGGCAACTTGAGGATAAATTCCTGAAAGTGGAACTGCTGGGGGTTGGGTAACTACATCGTGACTGTGGTAGATGGTACCCTCCTTCCTCTGATGGGAAGGAAGGAAGGAGACGGTTGAGAGCCAGACACGGCAGAATTTGAACCTCTTCTCCGTGCTTTCTAGCTGTTTGCCTACCCACTCAGAACCTCAGTATTTAAAACCTGTCAAATGTGGCCCGCACAGGTGTGTGGATGAAATGGGACCAGGAATGTGAAGTATTTGGTTCAGGGCCACAGGCACAGTGAGACCGCCAAGTGTCCGGAGGAGCTTCCCAAGGGCAGGCAGCCTGGGTACCCCATTGTATCTGAGAGCTGAGGACCGAGCCTGGCTTTCAAGGCATTGGTTCCAACTGGAAGATCCCCTCTTCAGCCCTGCCTGTCATCTTGTCCCTATAGCTTCTGATCTGTCCTGTCAGTGGAACACTGGGTCTCGCCTGGGACTTCTGGGGTTGGCTTTTGAGCATCCTGAAGGAAGGCATTTGGTCTGCCTTCAATCCTCAAAGCTCTGGTCCCTGGCATAGCTCTCAAATAAACACACTATCTGCCATGTCTTGAGTGTTTGCCACTGGCCTTGTATAATTCTGAGTATTCCACAATCCTGTTTGCATTCAGTTCTCAGAATTAACTCCTAGGATGGGAAAGATTAAATCCCCACCAGCCAACCTCTTCATCCTTCTGCAGCCTCGCCCAAGGCTTGTTGCATGACCGCTGAGTTCTTCCATGCTGTCCCCTCTAGAGGGGAGAGACCCCGTGATGTGTGTATGGTTTCCTGTGGCTTCATGTTTCTTTTACCTGGTGGATGAACCCTCATTTGAAAACGCTATGCAGTGGTCAAGAATCTGCCTGCCAGTGCAGGAGACGCAAGAGACGCGGGTTTGATCCCTGGGTCAGGAAGATCCTGTGGAGTGGGAAATGGCAACCCGCTCCAGTATTCTTGCCTGGAGAATCCCATGGACAGAGGAGCCTGGTGGGGTACAGTCCCTGGGGTTGCAAAGAGTTGGACTCTACTGAGCACGCAAGCAGAATTGTTGCTCAACAGTGTGTCTGTGCTTAATGCCACTGACCTGATCTGCATGTTCAAATTTAAGGGTGAGTTTGATTTTAGAGGATAGGAAGTGCAGTCTGTGTCTCTAGAAGGAAAACCAAAACACACCCCTGGTACTATTATAACATCTCAAAATGTCCAAGTGATGTTTCACCCTCGGCACCATCACTGCCAACTTTAGTATCAAAAGTGAGTCTGTGGCCAATTGCGAATCCTCTCCCTCAGAGGAGTGTTCTCACAGCCTTCTCAATAGACCCCAAAGATCGCATCCACATGTCAGCATCTCTTCTCTCTTTTGCTGCAGGGGATCTGGACAAATTGTCTTTTGCTGCAGGGGATCTGGACAAATTGGGGACCCAGGGTCTGCGTGACAAACTCATTCATTCCTCAAACCCTGGAACCAGGTGGCTCAGGCACTTCATTGACTGAAAACCATGAGTGAAGAGAAGGAAGAGGCCTCGTTCGGTGTGCTCCCAATTTATGATGAGCCTGAAAAGAGGAGGGACATGCCAGAGAGCCCTGATGCTTCCTCCCAGCTGGAGCACCGTGCGCGGTCTCAGCTGGGCGAGGTGTGCGGTCCCCCGGAACAGCCCCTGGGCTCCCCGAGTCAGCGTGGCCCAGCTTATCAAGAGACGACCTGTGTGAGTCCCCAGCAGTGGGCCCCCCAGGCCCTAGATGGATCTGAGCTGCCAGCCACTCGGCTCTCCAAGGCAGAATCCGAAGATGCAGCGTGTGGTTTCAAGTAAGCCTCACTTGAACAAGGCTGGCCTGGGGTGGTGAACTTTCTCGGGAGAGGGAGGCTCCACCCATCTCACTTCCCGTCTGTCTCCTCCCTCTCTCCTCCCTGTGTCACAGCCCCCCACCAGGAGCGGAGTTTGGTAAGTCCTAGCTGGGACGATGTGAGCAACATCGTGAGCAACAGGGGTGCAGCCCGTGGCTGGGCTTCAGAGTGGGGGTACCCTGGGATGTGAGAGCAGCCTTCTCCCTGGGTCCTGTGATGCTGTTGCTGCGAGACCCTACCTCTCTGAGCGGGTGGCCGCTGGTCTCTCCCTGTAGGTCAGCCTTGTCCTTCGCCTGGTCCCAGTGAAGAAGTCTTGTCATTCCTCAGAGCAATTGTACGTGTCTTTTTTTGTTTTAATCCTAGTATCTTTCCCTTCCCATTCCCCTCTCCCGCCTCAACAAGAAGTTAGTAGGAAGAGGGTAAGGGTGTGTGGTATGTTTGCACCCTCACTCTGTCCCCCATAGGTGGTGGGTGCATGGAGTCCCTGCTTCTTTGGACCTGGGCTCCCCTCCGTCTGTCACCAGTGTGTAGGGCCTCAGCTGTCAGGGTCGCATTTAGACTGACATCCTTAGGGGAACTCTGAGCCAGGCTCTGCTGTTATCGCTAAACTCAGAAGTGTCTAAGATATGGCCTGTTTGTCAGGGAGGCCACCCTGGGCTGGTGCAGAAGGATGTCAGTGGTCTGGGGACCCCAGTTGAGGACATGGTCCTGCTTGGGGATCAGAGAGCAGCTGGTGGATGCAGGCTTAGGAACTGAGTTAGAGGATAGGACAGGCTGGCTCCCATCGATGAGAGCAGGTCAAGGCTGTGACCCTTTTGTGGCCACCCCAGCCTCCCGTTCCAGATGACGTGGTGGTTAGGCAGAGGGCCCCACATAAGTCCTGGAAGGTCGGCCGACTCCGCCACGGGAAGAAAGTCTATGCAGTGGCCGTCAGTGGCTCCACTCACCACGTGTACACGTGTGGCCACGGCTACATCAGAGTGTGGGATGAGAGTGCTCTGCATGCCTGGGACCGGGCGCCCCAGGCCCAGCTCAACTTCCAGGTAAGGGGTCCTCCAGAAGGCTGGGGGAGCTCGGGATGACCTCTGTCCTGACACTGAGAGCCCATGCTTCCTGGAGACCATTTGAGAATGTTGGCCCTTCCAACAGGACCGTGACAGCTGTGTCTTCACCTGCAAGCTGTTCCCCGATGAGCGGAGCCTGATCACGGGGGGTCTGTCCCAGACCCTGACACTTTGGGACTTGGCGCCCACCCCCCGTGTCAGGGCACAACTGGCCTCCACTGGCCCCGTGTGCTATTCCCTGGCGCTATCCTCCAATGCCCAGATCTGCGTGGCTTGTTTCAAAGGATTTGTTGAAATTTGGGATTTACAGAACCAAATCTTGATCAGGTATGACCCCAGGGGGTGGGGTGCAACGGTGAGGCTTTTGGGAAGCTTGGGCTGCTTGCCCCGCTTCACTTCCTCCTCTGCAGTAGGACGAGGTGAGTCCGTGTGGAGGACGCATATGGGCTGCGTATCTAGGGACTTCCTGGGCCCCAGACTTCTGAGGGTTCAACCGACGCATGAACCTCTGAGTTGTTTTCCCACCAGGAAGCATGAAGTCCCCATATACGGATCCCAGTGTGTGGACATCACGGGCAATAAGTTCTGGACGGGAGGTGAAGACACCAAACTATACTCCTGGGACCTGAGGAGCTACCAGAGGCTGCAGCAACATGATTTACGGCATGAGGTGCCCGCATGACTACCGAGGGTCTGAGTGCGGTCCCTGGGGCCCGGGAGCTGTGGGTGCATGCCGAAGTGGGGGGTGATGAATGATGGGCCTGGCCTCTTTGAGTGCTGACCCCAAACCTCCTCCCCGACAGATCCTCAGCATCACCCATGACCCGAGTGAGGAGTGGTTGTTAGTAGGCTTGAGAATGAGCGACATCGTAATCGTGCACACACACCGGAAGGAAAAGTTTAAGGCTGTCCTACAGAAATACATCTACCATCACAATCTCAAGTTTGCCTCCTGTGGTGAGTGAGCAGGCCAGGGACACCTCTGGGTGCCCCGTCGCCTACCAAGCTGTCTGCTCATCTGTGGAGTCTGGGCCCAGCCTCCTTTCAGACTGTTTAGTTCCCCCGTCTTTGGCCCCAGAACTGGCCAGACCAAGGTCTCGGGCCACCTTCCCATTGCCTTCGCCTCTGCTTCCTCGCACCACCAGTTTTTCTCCCCTGCTGGCATGGCTAAGTTTTCTTCTTTCTTCTTCTTCTTCTTATTATCACTTATTTATTTGGCTGTACCAGGTCTTAGTTGCGCCAGGCAAGCTGTTAGTTGCAGCATGTGGGATCTATCTAGTTCCTTGACCCGGGATTGAATCTGGGCCCCCTGCATTGGGAGTGCAGAGTCTTAGCCACTGGACTACCAGGGAAGTCTCTTTCCTCCCTCCTTTCTCTGCTTGTTCCCTCTGCTTTTCTGACTCTGTCTGTAATGGTAGCTTCCTACACGGAACCCCAGCCCAAAGACACCAGCCAAAGACAGAAGAGGAACGGAGCCCCATGTGATTGTCCTGTTGTTCAGGGACTCTCCCCGGGATCCTGGGTGTGGCAGGAGGGAGCAGGCTGATGAAGGAATGGTTTGGGTCATGTCTCTGAGTTTTATAGATGCGGGAAGCTGAGGCAGAGAAAGAGTGGTTCCTTCCCTGGTCTTGTCGGGAGCAGAGCTGGGGCTGGAAGGCAGGTTTGGTCTCTGGCCCCTCCATCTGTCTTTTCTCTGCCAGGGAGCTATTTTGTGGCCACAATGAATGAGACGATCCGCTGCATAGCTGCACCTTCTCTGCATAGATTGTTTCAGGTACTGGGTGGAGGGGTGTGCAAACCCAGGCACTGGGAGCTCACAAACCCCAGACCCCGGATGGGGCCCCAGAGATAGTGCTGGAAAGTACCTCTGAGATGGCAACCAGGGCTGTTGAGTACATCAAGGGGAATGAGGACTCAAGGTCCTGGGAACTCCTGGGCTCCACCTTGAGCTCCGAACCTAGCCTGGCCTCTGGACCAAGCCTCGGGTA